>NW_026867143.1:0-29582 GCF_026571515.1 Ruditapes philippinarum | reverse complement strand
ATCATTCTAGAGTCATGTTTTTTTTCATAACATTTTATTACTGGGGCCCCAAAATAAATTTTGGGGCCTATGTGATGTTTATGGGTCAAAATAAAGACTTTTTTCACTGTATTTTTTGGGGATCAAAAAAAGGCCCATGATAATGCACTGATAAAAAACTAAAAGAAGTATTTTTCTTTTTAAAAAAGCTAAAAGAAGTATGTTTTTATTTGCATTTATTTCCCTTTTTTATGTTTTTAAAATCCAAACCCAATTTATTGTGTACACTTATCATGCAGTTTGATCACATTATTTTTCTAACAAGTCGGCATGGTACCCTATTAAAAATTAAATATTGGTAATGATTGGGACATGATAAAAAAGCAGAATTTATAGTCCCTCCCGGTTTAACCGGAGGGACTTTGGGTTACCCCCCGTCCGCCGTTGTCCTCTGCCGTCCGTCACAAAAACTGGATCCCGCAAAAGAAAAATACGAAAATTTTTTAAATTTATTAGGAATAGAGGGCGTATGGAGATTAGCAGGTCTTTTTTTTTTGCCCCTATTTTTAGAAAATTTGGTTGTTTGGGCAAAAAATAGTCTGAAAAAAGGAAAATTTAACACAAAAACTTGATCCAGTAAAAACTCAAAAATACTGAAAAAATTTTTATAAAATTTAAAAATAGGGGTAGAGGGCAGCGGGAAATTTGACATTTTTTTCTTTTTCCTATGTGAAAATTCGGGTTTGTATGGCAAAAAAATGCCTAAATTTAAAAGATTTCTGATTGTAATTTTTTTCAGTTTTTTTACCATAATTCCCTTTTTTTTTTTTCAAAAAGGTGTTTATTAAAACTTTAAAAATAAGTTTCGGGTATAAAACCCATCAAAATTACAATTTTAAACTCTGAAAAAAATTTCAGTTTCCCTCCTTAACTTAAAAATTTTTAGAAAAAAAATGTTGTCTTTTTAAAATTTTTTTATTTTTTTTAAAAAACTTTTTTTTTTCCTAATGTATTACTTCAAACTTCTATATATTTTTTTATTATCGTCAACTTTTGAAGGTTAAATACTCTGCAAGACTATTTCCAGTTTTAACCCTTAACTTAGATTTTTTTTGAAAAAATTGGGTATTTTTCTCAATTCTTCTTTCTTTAGGATTTATTTTAAAAAACCCACATGTAAAAAATTTTACAAGGTTGTTAAAAAAAATTTTTTCCTTACTAGGAAAAGAAATTAAACATTATTTGTAATATAGAAAACTTAGAACTAAAAAGATTTAAGTTCATTCATGTCTTTCCCATTCAGGGAAAAATTAAATTTACCCAAAGGGCCCATCAAAAATTTTGCGGGGGTTTTTAAACCCGGGTGGGGGACTTAGGGATTTTTGAAATACTATGAAAATTTTGCTTGTTTTGAAAAATAAAAAATGACTTCTATAAATGTGTTTTTTAAAATAAATCTTTCTTTTAAAAATGTTTTTTTAAAGGATCTAACGACCTTGACTCAAAAATTTAAATCAATTTTTTTTATAATAAAATTCAGTAAAATGAATTTATTTATATATTAAAAATAAAGTCCAAAGGTATGAAAACCTGAAAAACATGATAATTTGAAAATATAAATTTATTTAAATGCCAAACGGTAGGTTTATTATTGATCATAAAAATATTGGCATGTTTTAAAAATCAGATTTAAATTTTGTTTTTTCTTACTTCAAATTTTTTAAAACCTGTATATGATGTTAGCCCTTTTTTATTTTGAAACCCCCTTTTTTAATTAAACCTTGGGTGTATTTTTTTGATTTTACTTTATGTTATTTTGTTCCTTCCCAAAAAAAATTGCTAAAATTCAGTATTTGTTTGGCTTTTTTTTAGCAAAGCCCTTTAATTTTGGGAATTTTTTAAAAAAAAAACCTATGTGGGTTTTTGGGGGTGAAAAAATCGTAAAATTTTTTAATTTGTTTTTTTATAACAAAACTCTTCAGGGGGCAGGGGGGGGGAAAAGTATGTCTGTTTGGGTTTCCCAGGCTCACCCTGGGCGGAGTTTTTTACGTAAAAAGATCATTTTTAACTGGGGAAAATCGTAAGAATGCAGGAAAAAAATTTTGTTGCCTCCTATTTATATAGTTCTCATGATCTCAAAGTGGGTTGGCGACTTTATATCTTTCGGTAAGACCTTTGGGAAACTACGTTCAGCTTAAATTTATTGTTTATTTTATAAGTATATATTTGCTCGCCCGTATTTGGGAAATTTAGTTATAGACGCGTTAAATTCCCAAATTTTAAAATTTTCTACCCTTTAAAAAAGTTGTTGTACACAAGGGTTTTTTTTTGTCACCCAAAAGGTTTTATCTTTAACGGTTTTAAAAAACAAAAAAGATTTTTTTAGTAAATTTTAACTTGTTTTGGTAAAGGGAGAAAAAAATTTTAAAGATTCAAAAGAAAAAAATTTAAAGGGACTTAAGAAAAAAATTTTTATATGGTTAAAAAATGATTTGACAATTTTTCCCATAAATTTAAAATAAAAAAAGTAGAAGTTGAATCTTTGTATAAAATTTTTACAATTTATTTTTCCCTTTTTGCCCGAAATTAAAAGGAAATAAAAAATTATCAGCATATTTCAGGAAAAAAAATAAAAAATTTAAAATTTAAAATTCAAGGGTCATCCTACAATTGTAAAATTTTTTTAAAAAAATTTTTCAAGGGTTCCCGAAAATTTTTTTGGCTAATTTTTTGCTCGACTATTCGATAAGAAAAAGTAGAGCTTTGCAGTAACCCCAGGGCGGCGTCGGCGTAACCCCTTATGTTAAAATTTTTTTTATAAATTCAAAAAATTTTTTAAAGTCCTAGAAAATGGCTTTTAAATTTGACACTTGTTCACCTCATGACCCCAACCCCGTAGACAGGAGGGGGTAAATCTATAAGATTTTTTACAGAATTTTTGCCCCTTTTTTGACTTAGAAATTTACGTTAAAGTTTTTTTAAAAAGTTCAAAAAAATTTTTTTAAAATCCATTGACATAGGCTTTTTAACTTTAAAACCAATTTTTCACCAATGACCCCAACCCGTAAAAAGGGGGGAGGAACTCTATCAAGCATTTTTACAAATTTTGCCCCTTTTTTTTGAATTAGAATTTTTTTAAAATTTTGTAATGTTTTAAAAATTTTCAAAGTCCTTGACATATGGCTTTGAAACTTTGCAACACTTGTTCCCATCTGAAACCCCAAACCCAGAAAAAATAGGAGGGAACTCTAAACCAAGGATTTTGAAAAAGAATTATGCCCCTTTTTAAATTAGAATTTACTTTAAAATATTTGTTAAAAGTTCAAATATTTTCAAAATTTCCATTGAAAATAAAGGCCCTTTTTAAAATTTGCCCCAATTGTTCACCACATAAAAACCCCCCCCCGAAAAAGGAGGGAGGTAAATCTTTTCAAACTTTTTTTTAAACAAGCACAATAATTTGTCGAGCGTTTGTGTCCCACAACCCGCTTTGTTATACATAGTTTTAAAATTTTTAAAAGTTTTTTTTTTTTTTTTTTTAGGGGTTGTATGATAGAAATAAGGTTATGGGTTTTCTTTACTTCCTTTGGGGAACCCCCCAGCTCCCCTTGTACTTTTTAAAGCCAAAGGGAAGAATTTTCTTGTTACAAAATAAAATTTTATTGGGGAAAAAATTTCGAAAAGGAAAATTTTTCGTTTTAATTAAAATTTCCCAAATTTTAAATGTTAAGGGCACTTGCCATAATTTTTTTATTCAATTTCCCCCGCTTTAAAATAAATTGTTTGAAATTTTTAAGGGCTTTATTAAAAACTGAAAAAAACAAAAAACAAATTTTAACGCAAAGCAAGATTTTCTATAATGTTTTCAGTATAGGGGCAAAATTTTCTATTAATTATTTATTCTGTTTCAGTGACTTGTGAATGCCCAGCATGTTATGAATAAAATAGAAAAAGTAGGTTTTATTGGGGGAAATTCTCAGGAATAAAACTTTTGTGGTTTCCCCGTGGTAAACGCTGGGGGCGGGGTTTTAAGTACAAAATATTTGAAAACAGATGATATACTTATTTTTTTGGGGGTTTAAAAGTTTCCCCCTTGTGGAAAGAGGGGATGTTTTAGGGTTGATGCATTAGAACTGCAGCACCTTTTTCCCCTTTTTGTGATTGAAGGGGCGGCTAAAGGGTTTTTTTAAATTATTGGGGTCTATGCATTTTCTTTTAGCCCCAGCAGAAAAAAGTATTTTGCCCCTTGTTTTGTTTTAAAGTTTTTTTAAACATTGGGGTTTAAAAAACCATTTTTTTTTTTCTGTTTTTTTTTTGCCTTTATCCCTATCCCGTTTTGGGTTTTCGGTTTTAACAAAAGGGCAAAAACTTTTTTATTTTTTTTAATCAAAAATTTGAAAAACCCTAGAAAAATTTAATATGTTTTTAAACTTTACACATAGAACCCAATTTCTGTTTTTTCAATTTTGGGTTTTTTTAAGCCCTTAAATTATAAAAATTTTGTAGGAAGGTATCCCAGTTTAGTTTTTCCGTATATTTTAAAGGTTTCTTTATATACTGATTTTAAAAATTTTGTTTTTTTAATTTTATAAAATTTTCATTACAAATGTCTGAGGGAATCACACAAAAACCATTTTAAAAATTTTTTGTCAAAGGGAATTTCCTTGAAACCCAGTCTGTTAAAAAATTTTTTTGCTAAAAATTTCAATGGTTAAAAAAAGGCCCAAAAAAATTTTTTGTTTTTTTTTTGTTGTAAAATTAGTCATTTACAGTTTATATTATTGGTTTAAATTTAAAAACTTTTTTTAAGTTTTAACAGGGATCACAGTAACCCTTTTTTCCAAAAGTGCGTGGCCTTCTTTTTGAGATCTCAATTTTCTTTTTTTTTAAAGCAAAGGTAAAAAAAAATTTTTTTTATTGGTTCAACTTTAAAATAAAAAAAAAACAAAACTTTTTTATAAAGGGAGTAGAAAAAAATTTTTTATTTGGTGAGTGGTTAAATTGTTGACTTTTAAAATTTGCCCCCTCACGGCTAGGTTGGAATATAGAAAATTTTTGGTTTTATTTCTTTGTGGGGAAAAGCAAATCGCTCCTTATAAAATGTTTTTTGGTTCAATTCAGGTGCAATGGAGGGGCCCCAGTCCCCCCTCCCCCCAAAAAAAAAAAAAAAAAAAGAAATTGTAATGCTCGAGTTTTTTCTTAATCAAGTACTTCTTTTTTTTCTACATTCTAAAGAATAGTTTGAAGGGTATAGTTTATATACATGGCATAGGATATTTAATGAAAAACAAACTATTTCTGGACTAATTGCTACTTGACAGCAAGCTGTAGGTTGTATTCTATAGAGTGCTCTTAAACTCTTAAATGGTCATTTTTCTGCAGTAAGATATTATTTATGTTTGAGGTACATGATTGTCTATCTTTGGTTTAATTTCTAACTTTTTTAAATAATATCTGCCTTTCAGTATGTTGGTTTAATCTTAAATCATTTTTGTTTTAACTGCCAATATATTGAATAGTATACTAATTTCTTGCTGTCTCTATACTAATTGACAATAGGGTTCATTTTGTGTGATAAAGGTTTGTTTGAATTGCAGATTTTCAGTCCAGAAAATATGATGCAGCCAAATACAGTGAGATTGAAAGATTTCCAAAACTATTACCTGCATCATTTGAAAATACAGGTTTGTTTGTTTTGTTTAAAATTTCAATCACTGTAAAATGAAGTCATCAGAATATGTTATTTACTAGTATGATTAGCTGTTAACTCAAATAATGGTCTCCTACTCAACCTAGCATTTGGTGTAATAATTTGGTAAGATCAGGTGTGCAACTTTATACTTTATCATGCATTGAAGGTGATCTCATGAAACTTTCAAATGGTTTTTGGAACCATTATTGCATATCATTTTTTTGTAAAGGGAACTCTAGCATGGGTTTTAAGTGAGTTAAAAGTATACCCCTTTAAGGATTTTCAGCATGGCTGTTGTTTTACTATCAAGCATCAAGAATAGTGTCTTTTTGAGAGTATATGAGTTCATTTCAATTTCAATATAGAACAGCGTTCACCATGGATCTATGCTAAATCCTTTCTATAGAAGTTGCATTACTCATTTGTCAAGTCAGTATTGAATTAAGATATTACTATTAAGTATTTTATAAGGTAAAAAAATTAATATGAGCATACCTTTATAACTAGCGTGAATGAATGTAGTGGCAAGAATGACTTGCTGTTACTGTCGGTATATAGTCAGGTAAGCCTATAAAACAGATGCTTCAGTATAAGTCATACATGCCATAATGTCCTGGACTGTCCCGGAAGTCAGGTCACTGTCCCGGAGGCGTCCCAGAGATCAATAAACGTCTATTGGAAAATTCAAAGTAAGGCTAAGTTGCTAATTAAGCTAGGTGATAAATAAGATGTACGGGTACGTTAAAAGTCTGTTATTTGTATGATTACAGGATGTTCCTATATCAGACGAGGAGATGGATTATATGATGGATTTAAGACCTTATATTACACCCAATCCATACACTATAGGACCTGTAAGTAAAATCATTTCCTAGCATAGTTGTGTAAAAACTTGTTAAGTTTTGTTTCTCTGTATAGCTGATAATAATAGATAGTTTTAATTTTTTCTCAGTTCATGTTTACATGATTGTCATTATCTATGCTTGATGTATTCGTTTTATGTAGATTGTAATGAAAACTGTCAGTTGATTTTAACCACTTATTTTTTATCTTTTTTTACGGTAATGTCTTCAAGATGGTAATGCTCATAATAGTTTACAAGTTCAGGTTTTATAAGTGTGTTGTTTTGAATGCCTATAGCACCAACTATAACTGACGTGTATTTTTGTGTCGCCTCTACGGAGTAGTGGCGACATATAGGGATCACTTCTCTGTCGTTTGTCTGTCAGTCTGTCTGTCTGTCCGTCCGTCTGTCCGTCCGTCACAAAACTTGTCCGGACGTCGTCTGTCTGTCTGTCCGTCTGTCTGTCTGTCCGTCCGTCCGTCACAAAACTTGTCCGGACTACTCCTCATAAACTACTGGTGCAATTTCATCCAAACTTTACAGGAATGATCAGTACCAAGTCTAGTTGTGCATTTTGTCAGCATTTTCCGGTTCAATGATTTTTGTCAGAGTTATGGCCCTTTAATAATTTTTAATTTTAAAGTTTGTCCGGACTACTTCTCTTATACCACTAATGCAATTTCAATGAAACTTTACAGGATTGATCTGTAGCTCAAGTCCTTGCGCATATTGCACGGGTTTCCGGTTGAATGATTTTTGGCGGAGTTATGGCTCTTTGTTCATCCAAACTTTACAAGAATGATCAGTACCAAGTCTAGTTGTGCATATTGTCAGCATTTTCCGGTTCAATGATTTTTGTCAGAGTTATGGTCCTTTAATAATTTTTTTTTTAAAGTTTGTCCGGACTATTTCTCTTATACCACTGATGCAATTTCAATGAAACTTTACAGGATTGATCTGTAGCTCAAGTCCTTGCGCATATTGCACGGGTTTTTTGGTTGAATGATTTTTGGCCGAGTTATGGCCCTTTGATAAAAAGGTGTTTTTTTCTGTGTGTTGCCAGATACGCAAAAGCTTGTCCGGACTACTCCTAATAAACTACTGGTGCAATTTTATCCAAACTTTACAGGAATGATCAGTACCAAGTCTAGTTGTGCACTGTCCATCTGTCTGTCCGTCTGTCACAAAATTTGTCCCAACATGAAATTGGCCATCATGAGGCGAAACATGTGATTACTGATCGCTCTTGTTATTTTTTCAGACATTTTCGCTACCAAGATTATTCCGTTTATTTCGAGGTCTGGGTCTTAGGCATTTGATAGTGGTTAATGATTGCAATGAGGTAAGCTTTTTTGTCTCTGCATACTTATTCTATTTTTCTTGTGCAAATTTAAGTTCTCAATGAAGGCGTCCGTGGCCGAGTGGTTAAGGTTATAACTTAAACCACTTGCCCCCTCAAACCACTGTGGGTTCAAATCCCTACAGGGACTTTGGATTCTTTCATGTGAGGAAGCTATCCAGCTAGCTTATGGAACATTGGTGGTTATCTACAAAGGTGCCTGTTCGTGCCTGAATTATTGCAACAGAAAAGTGCCTTCTTTCTCCACCAGTAAAGCTGGAACAGTTGCCATATGACCTATACTGTGTTGATGTGAAGTAAAACCCAATCAAACAACAAACAGTTTTCCATGAAGAGGAGTGCTAGTAATATGATTGACCATTTTTTTGATTCAAAATGATTATACATACATTCTTTTATGCATTGGATGATAAATATTTTACCCTATAAATGCTTGAGGGAAATGGCTGTTTAAAGTTAAATATAGTTTTGACTTGGTCTGTAATTATGCCCCGCTTCCAAAGAAGAGGGGATATATTGGCTTTGCATTTGACTGTCGATCGGTCTGTTTGTAGACCAAATGGTTAAATAACTAAAGAACGCTTAGGCCTAGGAACTTTAAACTTGGTATGATGATTGTTCATTGACCAGGAGATGGCCACTATAGATTTTTGGGTCAAGGGGTCAAAGGTAAAGGTCATATTGACCTTGTAAGTAAAATTGGTTTCCGATCAATAACTAAAGATTGATTAGGCCTAGGAACTTCAAAACTTGGTATGACGATTGTTTATGACCAGTGGATGACCCTATTGATTTTGGGGTTTCAAGGGGTAAAACGTCAAAGGTCACATTGAACTTGTAGGTAAAACTGTTTCTGATTAATAACTTGACAACCACTGGACTGTTTGGCCCTAAAACTTAGTAGGTGCATAGGACTTGGCCCGTAGATGACCTCTTCTTGATTTTGGGGTCAAAGGTCAAGGTCATATTGACCTTGTAGTTAAAAATGGTTTCCGATCAGTAAACTTTGTCCTTTGCCTTTGGCCCTCAAACTTCGTAGGTGCATTGGTGTTGGCAAGTAGATGACCCCTTTTGATTTTGGGGTCAATGTGTCAAAGATCAAGGTCACATTGACCTTGTATGTCAAAACGATTTCCCTATCAATAACTTGACAACCCATGGACCCTTACCTTCAACTTTACAGATGCATTGTTTTTGGTCAGATTGATGACCTCTATCGATTTTTGGGGTCAAGGGATTAGAGGTCAAGATCACATTGACCTAATAGGTAAAAACTCTTTCTGATCAATATCCCCAACAACACAGGGGCCCTTTACCTTTAAAACTTCACAGGTGCATTGGTTCTTGGCCAAGTACATAACCCCTATTGTTTTTAAGGGTCAAAGTCAATGTCATATTGGACCTTGTAATAAAGTGGTTTCTAACCAATAACTCAAAAAACTCAAGTTGCCTTGGTTGATATTTTTTATTAATCTTAAACTGCTTTGGTGAATACACATTTCAAGGTCTTATTTAACATAATCAAATTTTGGCTGTCATTAATGAGGCATACATGATTAATAAAATTTATGCATATATTATTTGGTATGGTTTATGATAACTTTATCATAAAATTGCTGCACACAACCTTTACGGTCACAATTACCTAGTGACTAGTCATGACCAGTGATAATCCCTATTGATTTTTTGGTAACTAGGTCAAAAGTCAGTCATAATAACCTGATCACATGACTAATTTGCTGTTGATATAGGGCATGCATGTTTTACAAACATATCTTTTTGTTTTAATGCCTGCTAAATACCTTATTTCTCTCACTTTATTGATTGTGTTTTCAAACATTTTCAAACTTTGTGTGACTATTTATTTCAGCCAGTTGGGATTATTACAAGGAAAGATCTTGCAAAATACAGAAGTGGAATCAAAACGTGGGCTGGTGAAAGTATAAGAAAAGTTTAATATTTGAAGACAAAAACACTGAATTTATTGAGAAAGAAATCCTTCACTAATTTTATGATTTGGCACCTTAGAGTTATACTTTAACTTGTATTCAGGGGAATATAGAAATCAACCTTAGGTTATCCTGCCAAACAAAATCATTGACCAATTGTAAAATATGGCAAACCTCTATTTTGATTACAAATTATGACTATTTTAATGATAGTTAAATTAAAGACTTCATAAATGGATGCTTACACCTTCAGTAGCTAGGTATAGGGTATAAGTTAGTTTTTAAAAAAGTTTATTAAGGAAGCTTCTCTAATGCTGTAAGTTTCAGTAATGCTCAATAAGTGAGCCTAATTGCTGTGGTATCCAGGGTTTTTTTTGGAAAATTTTAACAAATGGGGAGATTTTTATCGCAGAAAATTTATAATATTTCTTTTTATATATGATTGTTTTTTAGTTTTTCTGATATAACAAGATTTAAACTTATCATGATTAACACTTGTTGTTTAGCATGGTTACATGATGTTCTTTTTGTACAAGTATTTGTGAATTTGTCATGAATTGATTAGGTAATTATTCTTTTTAAAAAATAATTTTCTTTTTGTAACATTTAAAATTGCATGGAAAGTTTAAATAACAATGACATGTTTATGAATCTCTCAAAATTTGTTCATCTGGATTGAAATTTCCTAGAAATCAGTTTTAGTGTTGAAATTGTAAAATAAATTTCTTATCAACCGCACCAAGCCTCTTTTAGCATTATTTCATGTTAAATGAAACATAGTTTATGATTCTTGTTAGTGAATTGAAATTTATTTAAAATGGTTGATATTTTTTTATAAAGGGTTTTGTTAAATTTTAAAATGAAAAGATATGTCTGTTATTTACCTATTCCCATTTCTTTGTTGAAATAACCTTTAACATATTAAACATAAAAATACCATGTACAGAAACCTGGGGCCGGTTATTCAATAAAAGAATTTAAGTGAAAATTTTCCCCTTAACTCGAAGTTTTTCCCTTAAAATCATACAATTTTCCGCTTAGTTTAAGGAAAAAATCTTAAGTCTTATTCATAAAATTCTTAAGGTCAAAATTCCTTTAAATTTGTCCGAATTTCTCCTTAACTTTTAAAAAGATACCTCCCTATGGCCTCCTTAACTTTTAAGGGATTTTTTTTAAGGGAAAATTTATAGGAAAAAAATGGGTCCAACGCGTTAGCTCTAACCAATATTTGTGTCTGAAAGTCCTTTTATTGTTCTTAAAAGGGGTAGGGACAGAGATTGTTCAAACACAAATATTTTATGACCTAGTACACTGCTGCCGTTTTTTTTTACCCTCGTAATATAGGGTCCGTGAATTTACCGTACCACGTACGAAAACCGACTTTTTAGTCATGAATTTTACCTTGACATTCTTCACTCAAATAGCAATGTTAAAATTTTAAATGTAAGACGGCGAAATAAAAACATTTAAGTTTTAATTTAAAATAAGGATATTTAAGGATGATGTGAGATTTAACCAGACCGATAAATAATTTTATATGTAACAGTGGCTGAAGGTGAACGGATATTCCCAAATATGAAAGTTGCATTTTTTCGGGATGTTCAGTATCCGGAAATATGTTAATTATGTGACGAATAAAGTGTGACATATAGAATAAGTGGGGTTTGCTATATACTTATAAAAACGATTGTAAAAATAATTTGAATTTTCAAAGCAGTGAAAAGGACACTTGATGGTTTTTGGAAAAGGAGGTGTAGAATATATCTGGGTTTGTGTATATTTATATAAAATTATAATCCCTAATGCTTCCACATGTACTATAAGAAATTATATAGACTAATACTGACTAAAAGTGTCAAGTCTAGGTTTCCAGATGGACCCACAAAATGAAACCCTAAGTTTGAATTTGAAATTCATTGAAAGGATTGTAAATTGAAACCCAAAAAGTATAGCAATTTAATGTCAGATTTTCGAGGTACCATTACAAACATTTGAAATTGTTTAAAAGTCAAAACAACTTAAATTTTTTAAAATTTTCAGTTAAATATTAAACAAGGGGAATTAATTTTTAACTTTAAACAAAGCTTGTGGGAAATGAATTTTATGAAGAGAAGTAATTAATAATGGAATATTCTTCAACATGTTGATGCTAAGAATAATGTAACAGAAATTGTGTCAAGCATTTTGTGGAAATTTTGTCTAATGAACTGGAAGAAACCCTTTAACTAGATCTCTGCAAGAAAGGAAAAGCAAAAAAATAGGCAAATTAAACATTTGAAGGCTGTAGAAATCTACATGTATGTGCCAAACAATTTCTAGCGGAAGCAGAGCTTAAATATGTATCTTACAGGTAACAATAATTCTGTTACCATAATTTAATGTTTTTATCTTTAAATGAATCATTTTATTTACATTTTCAATATCATGTGAACAGTTAACTGTGTACTTATGGCATTTGAAAATTTCATAATAGAATATAGTGATTTGATGCTGTATTTGGTGGTCGTAAAACTCATTTCAAATTTATTTCTAGCATAGGTAATAATAATATGCATGTGGAATTTTTTTAATACCTTGCCACAGATAAACTTGGGCCACAGATAAACTTTCTTTTTGAAGGATTTATGAACAAGAAATTCCAAAAAGAAAAAACTCAGTGCTGCTTATTGGTCATTATACTTTTATCAAATCCTAAATTTACATTTCAGGTGAGAAGGTATTGTGTATTGCCAAACTTCCCATATTTCATCTATTGCAGTGCTTAAATGTTAATTCCGGTTAGTATAAATTGATAAGCAATTTGGATTGTAATGTTTTATATGTTTATTCATGAAGAAAATAGAAAATGAGCCGCGTCACGACAAAACCAACATAGTGCGTTTGCGACCAACATGGATCCAGACCAGCCTGCGCATCCGTGCAGTCCTGATCAGGATCCATGCTGTTCGCTATCAGTTTTCCCTATTTGTAATAGGGTTGGTAAGCGAACAGCATGGATCCTGATCAGACTGCACAGATGCGCAGGCTGGTCTGGATCCATGCTGGTCGCAAACGCACTAAAAAAAAAAAAAAAAAAAAAAAAAAAAATTTTTAAAAAAAAAACCAAAAAAAAAATGTTGGTTTTGTCGTGATGCGGCTCAAATGTACTTTCTTACATATCACATATATACACACTATCATAATAAACAAGTAATACATAGAACTTACATGTATTTGACTATATTCTTTTACAAATTATGCAAGAAAAATTAAACAATAAATAAATTGAAGTGTACATGTGTAACACTAACAGTAAAAGTATTGTACATGTGTAACAGTAAAAACTATTCTACTTAAATATTAAGATTTTTAACAAGTATTAACTGATGTGAGCTATAAACCTTATAACATATCCTACATGTAGTTATTGGTTAAGTAAAGATATTTCTTCTTTGCTTAATATTGTCAAATTAACATTTAACTAATTAAGATGACATATAAGTTGACCAACTATTTGATAAAAACCCAAAACTATTAAATACTAGTTTAATTAACAAGTTATTTTTTCACATATAAATTTTAGTTTCATATGAAAGTTGGCTGCTTCAGGCATAATTTGTTTTAAACCTTGCCAATACCAGAACTTTCAACAGTAATTTAAAATAAAAAAAATTATACATGTAATTGATTTAGATTTTCCTGAATTTCAGGTTTGACAGAGGATGCCATATTCATTTTGCTGCTTCAAGACAAAGAAGATGCACCAGAACATTCATTTGAACAGTTATAAAATCATGGATCATGTTATGACTAATCACTAACATCTTATGTTATACATAATGTCAAAGTTAAATATATTTGGTGAAGCTTGACAATAATATATATATATTATATAAATCATCAATATAAATGAAGTGACAATTTATCTGGATATACGACATTGATTATTTAATTATTTGTCTGTAACAATATAAAAGATTTAGTAATGTTTTATATAATAAAAAAGTAAGCCTGAGCATGTTTTCTTAAATTTTATAATTTCATTTTAGTAATGCACTTTCATATAGTTAAGAAATAACATATCCCAAACAGTGATTTTATCAACTGACATCAACAAATTAATGCTGCTGTACCTGATATTAGCTAAATTGCTTCTGATTTGTTTCCATATTTATCTTCAATGCATCACATTTTTAGTGGTTACATCTGACACTTTGTTTTTTCATTAACAAAGGAATGGTACTGAATGTGGCATGAAGAAATTTTGGGCATTTTATGTTACACTCCCTAGCTTCTGTCTGTTCTTCCATTAGCAAATTTGTTTAAGTATAACTTAAGTTCCATTTGGCCCATGATCAACAAATTTCATATAATGATTGCTAATATTAAGTGGAAAACGCTTTTTGATTAATGGGTTGACAGGGTCAAAGGTCAAGGTAACTTTTACCTTAAAACTGAAAATGGTTTCCTCTAAATAACTTTAGTATTGATCAACCTTTTGCTGTAAAATTTCATAAGATGACCAGTCATATTCAATACATGACCCCATTAAATTTTTGGGGTAACATCATCATTAACTAGAAATGTGCCGTCATGCCATGGATGCCCCCTCATGCAGCCAAAATTTCAGATGTTCTTAAATCTAATATTTAAATGTAGTTCCAAATTTGTTTGCACAAATTATTTTTTTCATTTTAAGTTCAAAGCCCTTAAAACTATTCAATGTTTACACAAACCATTTTTATACAAAGTTCAAGGCACTGAAACTATTCAGTGATAACCTTTTGTAAATTGCATATTGCATATTCAATGTAGCCAAAATAATGACTACATACATTCCACAAAAGTACGAGTGCTGAACTAAAAATTCATAATTTTTCCAACATTCAAGAAAGATAACTTTGTTCAAAATCATTAAACTACAAAAAAATTGGAACTTGAACTGCTTATTCCTAAGATGTATCTACATGTCAAATTTGAGTTGAATGTGTACTACCATTAAGGAGATAATGAATGGAAACTTAAAATTTCTGATATTTTTTTTCAAAGTTCAAGAGGGATAACTCTGTCAGCTATCATCAAACCATAACCAAATTTAAAATAGCCAATGCATTCTTATGACATATCCAAATCTTTAATTTTAGTTGAATATGTACAACCGTTGGGGAGATAATGAATGGGAACTGAAATTTTCCTTTTTTTTTAAAGTAAAAGGGGCATAACTCTGACAAAAATCATCGAACCATGACCAAATTATAATGCTCCACTTAGTGGTGGCCGTATAACAATTGTGTTTAAGAGCTTGCAGGCTTGAAATCTATTAAAACAAGACTATCAATTTTAGAATAAATCCATTTTAGTACTTGTGCCCTTCTTAAAAATCTTATGTAAATTTGTAGAGGGTCACATAAGAATCATTTCAGTTGTACATTGTTAAAATCTGTTCTGTGGGAAAAGATTTTGTTGACAGAAATCTTTGACTGTCAACAGACATCATGTCATAACAGAAGCTTGATTGATAATTTAGTATAAATTGACTCTGATGTTTATTACACACTTGGAAGTGGCTTTTTAACAAAAATAATTTTAACTCTTTTCCACTGTCTTTTATATTTATAAATTGAACAGAAAGTAATGAAACTGTATTAAAAATTGCATTTAAATAGTTTTGAGTTCTTAATAAATATCTATCATTGCCCTTACATCTTTTTTATGCCACAGCAGCATCTGTATAATATCAACCTTGAAAATTGACTGGGTAAGATTTAAAAAAAATATTATCAAGATACAAATAGTGTTTCTCAGTGCAAACCTATGCAGAAGTTGACTTCCTTTTTATATGAGAATACTTCTTATTAACTTAAATCAGACCTAGATTTTTGACAAGATTAATATCTTTTAAATTCAGGAAGTGTTTTTAATATTCTAAGTTTATTGTTTAACCTTATAAATTTCAAATATCTAATAAGGGGATATATACAGTGCTTTACATGTAGAATGCACTATTTTTCTTTGTTAAGAAGTGATTCATAGTATTTAATTTGTATTCTAAGTTTCTTCTTCTTTAACTCAAGAAGTTCTGGGTCACAGAAACTGAAATTATGAAGAAATAACTTCTATTAATACATAAAACATTTTTTTTTATTTTAGCTACTATTTGAATACTCCAAATTATTTCAGCCAATTTATCATAAACTGCTTTGTTATAAAGTTTATCAGTATGTAAGATAAATTAGGCTTCTTATATTTAAAATCTATAAATAGAACTAATACAGTAAATTGATTGACAGAATTTATGTAATATTGATAGTATTAGTAAATGTAATACTTAAATACAGAATTTAGTAAGGTAAACCGAGACATGAAAACATTACACATTTTGTGAAATATATGCAATTTCTGAATTGAATGATTTGGTCATAATTGTAAACCATACATACAGGCATGTAGCCATAATAATCAAAATAGATAGCCCTGTGTTTGACAGTGAGATTCTCCCATTTTTTTTTACAGATCCTGGTTACTACAAACACATGTTGTAGCATTTGAGTTAAAGTCCTCTATTGCTGACCAATTTTTTTTGTTTGTAACACTAGTTATTCCTGTGACATATGAATAAGTGTTATATCTATATAATTTCAAATACATATGAGCCGTGTCACGACAAAACAAACATAATGGGTTTGCGACCAGCATGGATCCAGACAAGCCTGCGCATCCGCACAGTCTATTCAGGATCCATGCTGTTCGCTATCAGTTTCTTTACTTGTTATAGGGTCTGTAAGCGAACAGCATTGATCCTGATCAGACTGCGCGGATGCCCAGGCTGGTCTGGATCCATGCTGGTCGCAAACACATTATGTTGGTTTTGTCATGACACGGCTCATATATCGGATAAGTATATCACTTTTTGTCATTTTGTTGTATTTAAGAAATGTTTTTACTTTTTATTTGCTTTCAAAGTTTCAACCCTTCTATTTTTCTGCAATCCTGTTCGCTGAAATTCTGTGCCATTTCATTATTCCTTCTATGATACCGTCTGAGCACTGTCAAATTTGACAGTTCTATTTTTTAGCCGAGGGAAATTCCGAAAAAATTATCGTTGAACATGTGAAGTCAACAAAAACGACATGTTTTTGAAGCATAAGATCCTCGAACATATGCCCCAAACCATGTCACTAGTGTTGAACCTCCATTTTCCTGAAATACCGTTGTATAATCCGTAACATATCCGCTAATAAATCCTTTTCACGCGACATTTCAATTCCCTGTGTCGATTTCAAAAGTCAGTGTCCGCCATCTTGGATTTTCTCTGGCAGTCGGTTAACACGGAAAGACCGATGAAATTTAAACGAAATTTTTGACTTAAGGATTTTTTTCCCTTAAGATTTTTCTTACCTAAGAAAACACCTTAGGTGATATTTAAGGGAAATATTTAAGGAAATTTTTACCTTAGGGAAATTATTGGACTTAAGGATTTTCTTCCCTTAAAACTTAAGATTCTTTATGAATACGGCCCCTGAGCTTATCTTATAAATATATAGAGGATATTTGTTTGTTTGTGTGTAAGATGAAATTTTATTTCATCGAGTGGGCTTTAAAAACAGTATTCTCACGAGTGGCGAAGCCACGAGTGAGAATACTGTTTTTAAAGTTCATGAGATGAAATAAAATTACATCTTACACAACAAACAGACAAATTTTCTTTTTATTTTATGCTTAAAAACAAGTTAAAACGAAATTTCCATAATTTTAACGTTAAAATTAAAACTGTTTCCCCCATTGAGAGCCCCATTTATTCGGAATTTCTCATAAAAAAAAAGAAGTCTTGAGCTGAAAAATAAGTCCGCCAATCAACATTAAATGACGGTGATATTTATTAATTTTATTAAAAAAATATGAATGATCGCTTGTTTTGATAATAAAAACAAACAATTCTTGTAGGAGAAAAAGTCCAACCATCCATCCATATTTCTGTTACTTAGTGCGAATTTATATTAGACCTGGCTTTGTAAATTGTAAGCGGCAGCCATTTTTTAAAGTTGTGTATTTCATGGGAGGAAAATAATTGTGTAAGATTCAGAGGGATATAATTTGGATTTGTTAGTCATACACATTTTTAAAAGAAAGAAAACTTATTTGAGGATTGTAACAGACAAAAAATAAGTGTTGACAGATGTGAAAACATTCAGAAAAGGAGCTAGGAAAATGGAAAACTTGGAAACCTGCTCAAGAACGCTGGGTTGCTTTAACTTATTCTTCGAGTTATGGCTGTCAATGCTTTCAATTTTTCATAAAGCATACGGCAGTTATTGCTCGTAGGATACTTTAATATGCCCAAATGTCATCAAGAGCAGTTTTGCATGGGGAAGGAATGTATTTTTGAGACTGTCAAAATGAAACAAAAAAACGAAATTTGGTGATTGGAATTTCATGAATTTGAATGAATAGAAGTAAGTTTTCTTCTTTTTATTACTTTTGACATTTAAGTTATTTATCAATTTCAGTTTTGCTTTTTCTTTAAACAGCCTGACATTGTCAGAATTGTCAGCAAAAATAAAATTGAGGTACCACATGGGGAAAATCTTAAAAAAGTAGTTTCGTCATTGAAAAGAGTGAAATTATATTTTGATAATTTTCACTGTGAAATTACCAAATATAATTTTCACGGGTAAATCAGTAATCCACTGAAAAGCATAAAATAAATAATTATATGTACTTGTATATATTACATAACCAGGAAAGTTCAAACAGTATGAAGTAATATGTGTTAAAGATAAGTTAAAATATGTGTTATCTTATATTTCAGTGCATTTGTTTTCTTTATCATTTGAATAGATATGTTAAGAAATTAGAAATTTTGATCAATTTGAATGCATGTATGTATTTATCTTTATTTATTGTTCAAGTTTGAAACCATGCTTTTATTTTAAAGTGTTTACAAAAAGATACAATAATGATTTACATTAAAGGGTATTATATTGATTTTTGTTTTACCGTTACCATATTTTTTACCAGTTAGATGTTACTATAAGAGAACATTTTTTTTGATATGGAGGGTAAATAAAGTATTTACATATTTTTTTCTCAAGTTTTTCAATATTTAATCACGAAAATGCCAAAACATTGTAAAAACGCTTTAAACTTCTTAAACGTTATTTCTGGGTAGCAGTGGCATAGTGATTATGTTTGCCTTTCAGCTAAAGGATCTCTGGTTCTAGCACTACTTGGGTCATTCCACTATGTTTCCTGTACAGATTAGTTTCAGGAAGGCTGGATGTCTGCAAAAAAATGATAAATATAATTGTAAAAACTTGTTTTCACAGTCAAGCTAGAATTATTATTGTCAAGTTTATGATTTTCACTTAATTTGTACATTTTCATTATAGAAATTTAGTAAAATCTCTCACAGCTTTAGGAGTAGATGCTCCATAGGGAGATAGATATACAACAGATAAAGCAGCATGCCTTCAGATTCATGCTTATTTTCATTTTTTTTTTTTTAAATGTATTAAAAAGAAAAATATTGTCAAGTGAACAAAGAAAGTAATTTATATATTGCAGATGGCGTTTAAAACCTATGAAAATAACCCCAAAAAAACCAGGTCAGAATGTGCAAACAAGCCTTTACTGAATTTGTAATGTAGTAAAAATATAGTAATACCAAAAAAATCAGTCATTAATTTCTTATAACATGTGAATTGATTAATTCTTGACAAATGAATATTTTAACTTTTCTTAAAATGTTAGTACATTTTATCAAGTTTGATTTGCTTGAAATATTTTGTCTCATCTGGAGGCATGCAGCTTTAATATGTATATTTGGATAATTTAGATAGATTGGTTTATACATGTTTTTAATTGTAAGAAACGAACAGTGCTAAGTTTAAACTGATAGAATTTGATTTAAGGGATTTGTTTTATGAAGTTTATTAGTTAACTGTCTGGTATATTCTACCAAGTGTGTTGATAACTTGTGTTGTCATTTAATTTTACATTTAATCATGTATTAAGATGAAGATATCAAGTTATATAAGAGTATGTTAATAAATGGTTGGATAATAGTAAGTCAGTAAAACGTATACCAGCTCTAACATTACTTATAGGAAGATAATCTCTGGTTATCTAGATGGCACATTGTTTACAAACTAATATTAAATATTTATATCAAAATTTTGTGTGGATCATAATTCCTTAAGAATCTCATTTTATACTTTATGTTTTTGAATATTTTGTTAGAAGGAGGTAATCTTTATTTTTGGTAGCTTTTTTAGCTCACCTGTCACAAAGTGACAGGGTGAGCTTTTGTGATCGCTTTTCGTCCGGCGTCCGTCCGTCCGTCCGTCGTCCGTCCGTAAACTTTTGCTTTAAATGACATCTTCTCATAAACCACTGAGCCAATTTCATCCAAACTTCACAGGAATGTTCCTTTGGTGGTCACCTTTAAAAATTGTTCAAAGAATTTAATTCCATGCAGAACTCTGGTTGCCATGGCAACCGAAAGAAAAATCTTTAAATATCTTCTTTTAAACAACCCTAAGAGCTAGAGCTTAGATATTTGGCATGAAACATCTTCTAATGAGTGTCTACCAAGTTTGTTCAAATAAAATCCCTGGGGTCAAAATTGGCCCCGCCCCAGGGGGTCATTGATTTTCCCTATATGCATATAGTAAAAACTTAAAAAATCTTCTTTTAAAGAACCGTAAGAGCTAGAGCTAAGATATTTGGCATGAAGCATCTTCTAGTGAGTGTCTACCAAGTTTGTTCAAATAAAAGCCCTGGGGTCAAAATTGGCCCCGCCCCGGGGGGTCATTGATTTTCCCTTTATGCATATAGTAAAAACTTAAAAATCTTCTTTTAAAGAACCGTAAGAGCTAGAGCTAAGATATTTGGCATGAAACATCTTCTAGTGAGTGTCTACCAAGTTTGTTCAAATAAAAGCCCTGGGGTCAAAATTGGCCCCGCCCTGGGGGGGTCATTGATTTTCCCTATAACTTAAAAAATCTTCTTTTAAAGAACCCAAAGAGCTAGAGCTAAGATATTTGGCATGAAACATCTTCTAGTGAGTGTCTACCAAGTTTGTTCAAATAAAAGCCCTGGGGTCAAAATTGGCCCCGCCCCGGGGGGTCATTGATTTACCCTATATGCATATAGTAAAAACTTAAAAAATCTTCTTTTAAAGAACCGTAAGAGCTAGAGCTAAGATATTTGGCATGAAACATCTTCTAGTGAGTGTCTACCAAGTTTGTTCAAATAAAAGCCCTGGGGTCAAAATTGGCCCCGCCCTGGGGGGTCATTGATTTTCCCTATATGCATATAGTAAAAACTTAAAAAATCTTCGTTAAAAGAACCGTAAGAGCTAGAGCTAAGATATTTGGCATGAAACATCTTCTAGTGAGTGTCTACCAAGTTTGTTCAAATAAAAGCCCTGGGGTCAAAATTGGCCCCGCCCCGGGGGGTCATTGATTTTCCCTATATGCATAAAGTAAAAACTTAAAAAATCTTCTTTTAAAGAACCGTAAGAGCTAGAGCTAAGATATTTGGCATGAAACATCTACTAGTGAATGTCTACCAAGTTTGTTCAAATAAAAGCCCTGGGGTCAAAATTGGCCCCGCCCCGGGGGGTCATTGATTTTCCTTATATGTGTATAGCAAAAACTTTAAAATCTTCTTTGAAAAAAACCAAATAGCTAGAGTTTAGATATTAAGCATGAAACATCTTAAAGTAAATATCTACAAAGTTTGTTCAAATAAAAGCCTGGGGGTCAAAACTGGCCCTGCCCGAGGGGTGTCATTGTTTTTAACTATATGTGTATAGTAAAAACTTAAGAAATCTTTTTTTAAAAAACCCAATGAGCTAGAACTTAGATGTTTTGCATGAAACATCTTCTTATGGGTGTCTACCAAGTCTGTTCAAATAAACAAATAAAAGCCATTGGGTAAAAATTGGCCCGGAGGGGGGGGGGGGGGCTATATACAGGTGAGCGACCTCAGGGCCATCATGGCCCTCTTGTTTATGTTCAACACCTATTTGGTCATGGATTTAGAATTGTATGTAACATGTAAACTTTGTCACCATGCTGCCTGACATTACAATAAAAGCAGTCATTATCCACTTTGTTTAGTGTAAGTGACTGATATGTTAGAAAAGATTTTAGCTCAGTAAATCATGAGAATTGAGTAAACAGATTTTGTAATTTTATGAAACATGTGATTTGATATTGAATGAATGTAGATTTAATACTAAATTTATTGAACAAGTTGAATAAAATCATGTAATCAGAGCCTCTGGCATGTATTATATTGTTTTATTCAACGAGTTCAATAAATTTAATATTGAATCTACACTAATATAATGTTCTTTTTATCATATATTTAAAATAAGAACAGTTTATAGTTAAAAAGAGTCATTTTTCATTGACGGTGCCTATAGTGTAATGCTAACCTTAGAGCGCTTAAACGCTATGTTTATAACACAAACTTTAATTACAGAATTAAAGTCCGTGGTTGTATATAATGCAAATGACCTCACGTCAAAGTGTTTTTACAATAGTGTAATACCTTATTGAATGGGCTTATTACACTCCTGGTATATGTGATAAAAACTATTAGATAAGTGGGTAAAGTTTTGTGTACCTTTTTCCCCAAGTCTAACAATTACATGTTAGTTGAATAAAAGCATCACCTTTCAACAAACTTCCAGTATTGAAGACTATGTTATCGGCTGTATAGAGCTGTAGAACTGAAATACCAGGGTAGACATTTTGGCAAGATACCCCTGTCAGTCACATCATACTGGATTCATTTTTAGGAGAAAAAAAGAAAAGAGATATATTTGCTTTTTTATGCATTTTTGCAAGTTGAATAGATGACATTGTTTTGTAAAAAAAAAAGTGAATTCATGGAATAATATTAGTTTAGATGTTAAAGTTGTAGATCAGCTGATCCACAAAATCAAGAAAGTTAATATCTCATGATTAATAATAGTTTTGCAGTAGTTAATATGCCAGTAATGAAGTATACAGGATGGATATTGACATCTCATAAAATGTTTAAAAATAAAATAACCAGGTTTGCAAAAATAAATGGTTATTGATAAGACTTAAGATTATTTTGTGTATAGATAAGACATTAGCCATACTCAGAAATGTTTTGGTTTTTTTTGCTGTAAATTCCCAGTTGGGGCATTAAAGCATAAAAGAGATAGGCTTATGCTTTCAGTGTAGAATCAGGCCAGTATGCATATCTGTATAGTATACATTATATGTTTATATAGGTGTAATGTATGAAATCACATTTTATGCATAATATATCATTGAAATGTTCATGAATCACCTTATTTGACTTCACTGAATTATTATTATTATATAATTCGTATGTTATGTAGGTTATAGGATATATGATATTGTCAGGGTATTAGAAGGTTTTATAGAAAAAGAAAATACCTGGAGAATTTTATTCTTGTTGATTTCCTTTGTTTTAATCTTTAACTTGCTGAATTTGTAATGGATTTTATATTACCCACCCTTAAATTTGAAGCAGTCCTTTGAAAATCTGAAGGAATTTCAATATGTAAATGGTTTATAAAAAATGAGCTACCAACAGGATCGAGTCTGGAAAGACTGCATGGATGTGCAGGCTGGCCTAGCTGGCTCTATACAGGTGTCAAAGACTAATCAATTTCAGCTTCAGGAGGTTAAGGGTTAAGAATTCCATCCTTGTTGTTTTCCTTTGTTTACACACTAATGCAAACATTCCTTTACAAAGTTTATCGTTATCTTTCCACATGATATAATGTTAATCATTTTTATCTTTATTTTTATGTTAATAAGAATGTTTGAATCTGGTTCTTTAGCAGATTATTGTGCACAGCACAATTTACACCAATACATTTATTTAACATAATGTTTATGTATATATTGATTTTCTTAATTCTTTACATTGTGATAACTATCTATATTGCCATAGTTACTTTACCAAAACTTTCCCAGAACGTAGTGCCAATAGTTTTTTTGTTTTTTTTTCTGTATTTTTAAATCCATTGTTAGCTCACCTGTCACAAAGTGACAGGGTGAGCTTTTGTGATCGCTTTTCGTCCGGCGTCCGTCCGGCGTCCATCCGTCCGTCCGTAAACTTTTGCTTTAAATGACATCTCCTCATAAACCACTGAGCCAATTTCATCCAAACTTCACAGGAATGTTCCTTTGGTGGTCACCTTTAAAAATTGTTCAAAGAATTTAATTCCATGCAGAACTCTGGTTGCCATGGCAACCGAAAGAAAAATCTTTAAATATCTTCTTTTAAACAACCCTAAGAGCTAGAGCTTAGATATTTGGCATGAAACATCTTCTAGTGAGTGTCTACCAAGTTTGTTCAAATAAAAGCCCTGGGGTCAAAATTGGCCCCGCCCCAGGGGGTCATTGATTTTCCCTATATGCATATAGTAAAAACTTAAAAAATCTTCTTTTAAAGAACCGTAAGAGCTAGAGCTTAGATATTTGGCATGAAACATCTTCTAGTGAATGTCTACCAAGTTTGTTCAAATAAAAGCCCTGGGGTCAAAATTGGCCCCGCCCAAGGGGGTCATTGATTTTCCCTATATGCATATAGTAAAAACTTAAAAAATCTTCTTTTAAAGAACCCAAAGAGCTAGAGCTAAGATATTAAGCATGAAACATCTTCTAGTGAGTGTCTACCAAGTTTGTTCAAATTAAAGCCCTGGGGTCAAAATTGGCCCCGCCCCGGGGGGTCATTGATTTTCCCTATATGCATATAGTAAAAACTTAAAAAATCTTCTTTTAAAGAACCATAAGAGCTAGAACTTAGATATTTGGCATGAAACGTCTTCTAGTGAATGTCTACCAAGTTTGTTCAAATAAAAGCCCTGGGGTCAAAATTGACCCCGTCCCAGGGGGTCATAGATTTTCCCTATATGCATATAGTAAAAACTTAAAAAATCTTCTTTTAAAGAACCCAAAGAGCTAGAGCTAAGATATTTAGTATGAAACATCTTCTAATGAGTGTCTACCAAGTATGTTCAAATAAAAGCCCTGGGGTCAAAACTGGCCCCGCCCGGGCGGGTCATTGATTTTCCTTATATGTGTATAGCAAAAACTTAAAAATCTTCTTTGAAAAAACCCAAATAGCTAGAGTTTAGATATTAAGCATGAAACATCTTTAAGTAAATATCTACAAAGTTTGTTCAAATAAAAGCCCGGGGGTCAAAACTGGCCCTGCCCCAGGGGTGTCATTGTTTTTAACTATATGTGTATTGGAAAAACTTTAAAAAATCTTCTTTTAAAAAACCCAATGAGCTAGAACTTAGATGTTTAGCATGAAACATCTTCTTATGGGTGTCTACCAAGTCTGTTCAAATAAACAAATAAAAGCCCTTGGGTAAAAATTGGCCTGGGGGTGGGGGGGGGCCTATATACAGGTGAGCGACCTCAGGGCCATCATGGCCCTCTTGTTTTTTTTTTGTTATAAATGTTATTTTTTCTGTCTGAATATGTAAAACGTTTATTTTTGGATTTTTGTGTGTGCTGTGATACAGTGCAACAGAGTTATTTTATTTTTACTACAGAAATAAAGAAATCCACCTACATTTCCTTGTTAATCGCCTGTATATAGCAGTTGAAATTTTTTTGCAGTGACCTTGACATTACAGTTACTATAGTATGTATAAAGTTATGGTCACTGATTTGTGACTTCATACCACCGAAGATTAGGGCTTTAGGTCAGTTCAACTATATGGAATTATTTCATGTAAGAAAGCTACATTGATTTAGTTCGTGGAAAGTCAGTATTTTAAGATGCTCCATTGTGCCAGAAATATTCCATGTAAGGATCATCCTTAATTTAAGTTCCCATCACCCTCAAAGCTACAAAAGTTTGGCAGCATTAAGATTATTTGTGTGAAAGAAAATGATTATATCTTGTTCATATAGCAATTTTTACAAATTAAAAATATTTCTGGGGCAAACTGAAAATACTGTAGGGAATTTTCTAGTAAAAACTGGATAGAAATATATTTTGAAGTTTTATGGGTCTAAATAAAATTACCTAAAAATAGTATGTCATCAAGTGGTGTCAAGGTCATTGCAAGCTATTTCAATCACTGGCTTTACCTTTGTTAATAATCTTGATAGTTTAAATGTGTTATAAACCTGTATGCTGTTTACACAATCACAAAAAACACACAGACACACACAAGCAACATAACTTTGATGTTATATTATACAAAGTTACCACCTACTTATATTGATTATTAATTTCTAAATATATTTGAACCAAACTATGCAATTTATTTTTGTAATGCAATAGTTATGTAGCCTGCAATATATGTATATAAATTTTATTCTTTTTAGGTTTGCTTGCTTTTTATTAAGTCTTCTATAAGAGATAAATATTTCTTATGTTAAGAAATATTCTATAATCAGAAACACTGTTCTTATTATATATTGTTATGTTTGAAAATCTCCAGATTTACCATATTAAGTAAATACTTTGTAAATATGAAATCATTGGTTTGTTGTTTATTTGAACTTCCTTTATAACTATTAGACTACAAGGTCTTGATCATTTTTCTGTATCATTTTGTGATAAATTTCATGTTCCAATAATTCAGTGTTGAGATATTAGGAAAGGATGAATATTCCAGCATATATTTTCACCTGATGCAATCAATTAATTCTTCTAAAACTGCTTTGTGTGCATAATTTCTTCATACTTTAATTTGTCGCCTTATAAATTAAAGGAATTATTATAAGTACATAACCTCGAATATGCTATTATTGAATAGTCCTCCATTTAGAGTGTCAGGCTGTCCAGCGTCCCTAAAATTCCTAAAAAATCCTAATTTTTTTCAGTTTGGCTAAAATTCCTAAAAAAATGAAAAATTCAAAGGGAATTCCTAAAAAAGCCCTATTTTTTCACTTACATTCCTAATTTTTTATCTTTTGTGATAAACATATCGCGAAACAACCATGTTTCAATCACAACCTTAATTCGAACACAGTCAGTGGAGCTGATGTCATGTCTGACTAAATTGCATAAAGTCACATGTTGTATTTACTTCAACTCCTGCAGAAATGCCATACTTGATTAATTACCAGATGTTATAAGAGAAATAATAAGAAACTGTTTGTTTTAAATGGAACAATGAAAATTGTCCGACTTTGACTATATCAAAATAGTCACCAGTGTTTAAAATTGTGATAAAAAAAAATTCCAAGGAAGTTACATTTTTATTGGCTACAGAGTTTTACCATTTACCACTAAATTTCATCAAACTTTATGAAGGGGTCCTTATTAGTTAAATCTTAATTTGTAATCAAGTTATCTGTAGAACAGATCTTTTGTAAGTGATACCAGCTGGCAGATCTAGACAAGTTTCCATTGCTAATTATAAAGTGGGTAAGGTAAACTGGTAGTATATGATGACTGGATGCTTTAACCATTTTGCTACCCAATTAGGGTACTAAGAAGTAACACCTTCAGCTGCCCTTTTTTGTACATATTAACATGTACTGAACATATGTTATAACATATAGTGTAAGTTTTTTTTTAAATCTGGAAAAAAATCTGTTGAAAATCATTGAAAAAACTGACACTGTTGTGAAATTTTCTACAATTTTTAGTAGCCTGATTTATCTTTAACAAATTCTTCATAGGTGTATACCCTGCTGTTTGAATTTAAGTTTTTATATTCCTGGAAATGACTTGAGTTGGTCATTTTGTTTTTATTTTTTTTAAGAAAGATCAAGACTTGTTGAAAATGTACCAACCTTAAAATGAATAAATGTTTATAATAAATGCATTTATAGCAGCATAATTTCCCCTTCCATTTATTATTGGCTAACCAAAGCTTAACTAATTGAATATTGGTTGTTCCGGGATACTTATAACTTTGAAAATGTTTTCATTCTAGTTATGTTTTAATGTAGTTTTTCAGCTCTTTATTAAGGCAGTTGACCAGTGAATCCATTTCTTCACTGGTGACTATGTAACACTGGTAACACCTTTGCTATAACCCAACTAGAGCATTATTTGTGAGTTACTTTTGTGTCAAATATACAAAGTTGAGCCCATATCATGGTCTTTTTGAGTCCATAATTTAGTTATGAAATTCCAAATTTTAGCCCTAAAATTTCTCTATTTTAACCTAAAATTCCTAATTTTAGCCCTAAAATTTCTTAAAAATTGCCCTAAAATTTGCCCTAATTTTTTGTCAGAAGGTGCTGGACAGCCTGGAGTGTTACACAATAAAAATCTGCAGAAGATTAATGAATTATCACTTTTCTTGGTATAAGGAATCCATGAATCCTCTTTCTTGTTTATTCATAACAATGACGCTGGGAAAAAAGAGGAATAAAACAATCTGTAAAATTTTGTAGCATGAATAATTTGGTGCACTACCAAACAAATACATAGATGATATTGAATGAGTGTAAGTTCAATATTGAATTTATTGCACGAGTTGAATAAAATTATATTATGCCAGCCTCTGAGCATAATATTATTATATTCAACGAGTTCAATAAATTCAGTAATGAACTTACACGAATTTAATAATGTATTTATCACCACACCCAAAATTAAAGACCGTTTTAAAGTTGAGAAAAAAGAGGCATTTTTCACTGACGCGCATATAGTATAACGCTAACATTTAGCGCGTCGTATAACGCAAATGACGCGACGTCAAAATGTATGCACGGCCGTGCAATACCATTTTTACGGAATCGCAAAATCGGCACGGGTGTGTTGATAAATGAAGAAATGAACATTTTCTTATCCTCACCTTGTCAACAAATATTATCAATACCATCTTTGCATGGTCCAGGTATGTTCAAATTTATTGTGCGTTGGGAGCCGTCGGACATTTGCAAAATACTGGTTTAAGTAACACTGATGACTGATTTTTTTTTTACTTTGTCTCAGCTGAAAAACTTTGTTCAAATTATTCTGAAAAAGAGAAATAATCTATATTAAATATATTAAATAAAGTAAAATTGGCCTGATTCTGTCGATTTCAAACCAGACAAAAGAAAAGATAATGCTTACATAACTACATTATATCCGAGCGCAAATGAAGTAGCAAACGAGGAATACCAAAACAAAATCTAATATAATTGCCGTAGCATCAGCCTCACAACCATCTTAGTAGTGGTCTATTCAAACAAGGTTTCACTCCATAGTCTGTCATGTATTATGCATTCATACTAATTTTTAATTCGTATATTAATTCCAATTGTCATTGGTTTAAAGCATAGTAAGCTTTCAATTTCAGAAACCCTAAATAAATGTAACTGAAAGGAAACAAGTCCTGCAGGACAAACTGACTACAATATTCTTCTCAGGAAGCAAAAAAGTAACAAAAGTAACAAAACTTTAATGTTTCACATTCAGCAATACATGGATAATATCCTAGATATGTCCTAAAATACAATTAATTTTCAACTTTTGTGAAAAAAAACAAAAACAAAAAAAAACAGATCTTGCGTATGTTTCTGCACCGTAACCCATTTTGGGTCCAGTAACATTTCAAAAAGGAGGAAAAAAAAACCCAACCCAAAATCTGTCTGTAACACGCATTGTCCTCGATCATTAACCCTTGAAGATCCAACTGGGATAAAGTCATATTTAGTATGAAAAATTGAAGCTCTCGTCCTCGGGTATATTTGTTTAAGTGTGAAAGTTTCATCTAAAAATGTAATCATGTTTTTCGTGGCTTAAAATAAACTTTAACACTTCATTAGATTTTCCTCAATTTAAAAATCT
>NW_026867142.1:0-22871 GCF_026571515.1 Ruditapes philippinarum | reverse complement strand
GAAGTTGAATGTCACGGTAGAGGTAGATTTCAAGAAAGTTCAGAGATCTCAGTTCAAACTAGATCACTTAGACCGATGATTCGGTAATACTATTTTAGATTTTCCTTTCACAGGAATGATTTTGTCTGCTTGATGTCTTTTTTTTATTTTCTCATAGGTTTTTTTAATGTATCTATTCTATGTATACATGTACATATACGTATGCTAATACTATATCAAAACATTGGTTAAATGAAGTTTTCGCTCTAAATTGAGTGAACACTGGTTAATAATTAATCTAAGATTTTATTATTTGTGCTATTATGTTTAAAGATGTTTAGTCTCTTTTAATTCCTATAGAATGGCTATATACACGTATTTTATATAATGTTGTGTATAGATGAGACTGGAATAAATAAATAAATATTAAAATCAATAATATGTAGTCATTGGCGAATGATTACTGTACGAATGACACAGTCGTTAACTAGCGCGAAATCAATATGTTATGCTTGGTTTAACACGTCCTTAAAAGTACATATGTATTAAACTAATATAGGGTAATTCTACTTTCGGTTTAGCAAGACTTGTTTAGTATCTTGATATTATTTTACACATTTATAAAAATTAAACGTATAAATATGACATATTATATATACTCATTTTTAGTTCTTTGTCTCAGTTTAGGGATGATATTTTATACTCAAAAATTGGAGACATTACAGCTTGAGTACCGCTCGCTATCTGCTCATGTACATGGTGAGTGTTTATATTTTTACGGTTCAAATTCAAATCAAGAAAATTAAATTCAGTTTTAGGCATTTAGACAGGTTAAAGTGACATTATGCCCATTCAAGGGTATACAGTGCGTCAATAGGTGAAACTCAAAATAAGTTTTATTTTGCCATAATTCCTTTTAATTTAATAATTTACTTCATATAAACAATAAATAACCCCTGGATCGAAACTGAATTTCTGTAAATATCAATTAGAACATACCTGAAACGTTTAGTTTATAAAAAGAATGGGGCAGTCTTTATTTATATTTTAGGCAGATTTAAAATTCTATCCTAAACCTTTTCCAAAAGAAACTGTTGGTCAAACACCATTTTAATAGTCAATCTTTTGAAATAGAAAGTAAAATTCAGCTCAAAAAAAACTAGGAAAATTGGCATAATTCACTATGTTTAATTTTCACTTTTAAACACCGTAAATTTTTCTGTTTTTTATACTTTATACACCCCTTGGTTTTCCCTACTTTCGATTTTGTTTTTAAATAATATCTGCATTTTTGGTGGCTGATTTTGCCTTTGGGTTTTTTCCCGCCCCTGCCAAGGTCAAAACCCCGAAAAAAAACGACAAAGTGGCCCCACCAGCCACCATAGCACCCTATTTTTTATATAGGGATCAAAATTACAGCTGAATTCGCTTTTCCCTTTTTCTTTGGGCGTCCGCGCTAAAGCGGGGCCCCCCCTCATGGAATGGGGAAAGGGAATTGCAACTTCTCGGGCTTTTTGTCGGGTTTTTGATAGCCGTCTTTCCCAAATTGGGATGATGGTTTTTGATTTTTTAAAAAAGGGAAATGTCGCGATATGTACAATGAATTTTGGGACTGGGAGAATTTCGCAATGCAAACTTTTAAAATGAAATAATTTTTTTCCCCCTTTTTTGTATATTTTTTATCAATAAATTTTGTAGAAACAGTGGTTTATTAGGTATGTTATTGTTGAAACATTACCCAAAAGCGGGAAAAAAGAATGGGGGGCCCTTAACTTGTAAAAGCCCCAAAAATCTTTTTTATAGGGGGAAATGTACTACCTTTTCTTTAAATTCCCCGGGCCCCCTCCCGGTTTATTTACAAAGGGCCGGTATTTATTAACGTTTACTGCCCGGGTTTTCCCCTCCCGGGTTTTGAAGTAGATGTTTTGATATCGTTACAGAAAAAATAAGTTTCTTTCCAAAATGAATGTTTAATCACTTAGTTTGGTTACATAAAAAATAAAACAGACCAACTCTCAAATTTTTTGATTATTTTTTAACAATAAAAAAACCTTTTTAAAAAAATTTCAAAAAAAAAACAACAACAATAGCTGTTATTTTTTATTTATATTAGAATAAAAAAAACTAAAAAATTTTCCCAATAATTTGGAAAAAAAAGGGTACATTTTTTTTGGTTTTTAATATGACACCATAAACTTTGAAAATTTTATATAATTTTTTTTAAATTCGCGTTAAGTAAAGATGCTAAAGGGAATTTTCTATGTTAAAAATAAAAATTTTTTTAATTTTTTCAATTGATTTTTTTTAAAAAATTGTTTAAAGAAAAATACAAATGTACAGGTAAAACATGGTTTAAGAAAAACAAAAATTGTTTATATTAAAAAGATTAAAACATAATTTACTGCTTTTTCCGGTTAAATTTTTTGACTTATAATCGTGGGTCAATATGACAAATTGAATTTTTAAAATTTATTTTAACTTTTAAAAAAAGTAGTAAAAAAAAAAAACCCCAGTATTAAAATGCACAAAAAACCAAAAAAAAAGGAAAAAAATTAATTTTTGTCCAGAGCATAACTCAAAAAAAGCCTTTGAGATATCAACATGAAACTTTATAATGAATAGATCTTACTCAGGAAGTGTCTGCAGTGCATAAAAATGATAACTCTACCTTTAATAAATTTTTGAGTAATTGCCCTTTGTTATTTTTCATACTTAACTTTTCCCCTGAGATGGAGCATAACTCAAAAGTGTTTAAGATATCAAACATGAAACGTCATAGGTGGATAGATCATATTGAGGAGGAATGCTTTGCGCCAAGAATGTTAAAACTCTTCCCTTTTTTATAATTTTTGAGTTATTGCCCCTTTGTTCTTTTTCATGCTTTTTTGGGCCCGGAGTTTTATCAAAGTATTTGAGGTTTATAAATTTGAAACTTTAAATGGGTGGATAGATCTCATTGAGGGGAAATTGCAAACACAAGAATTAAAAACTCTACCCTGCTAACTTTTGAGTTATTGGGCCCTTTTCATTTTTTTAAAAATTTAAAATTTTTGCCCCAGAGAAAACCCAAAAAAGCCTTTAAAGATATAAAACATGAAACTTTATAGTTGGGAATAGATCTTACCGGGAAAAGTGTGCGGGTGCAAAAAAATTTGATAATTTCCAAAAAAACCCTTTTAATAAATTTTTTTTGGAAAAAAGGTTAAAAATTTTTGGGGTTGGGGGGGCCCCCCCCCCCCCCCTTTTTTTGGGGTTATTTTTAAATATTTTAAAACTTTTTCCCCCCCTTTTGGGGTGGGAGCATTAACTCCAAAAGTGTTTAAGATATCAAACATGAAACGTCATAGGTGGAATAGATCATTATTGAGGAGGAATGCTGTGCGCAAGAATGTTAACTCTTCCCTTTTATAATTTTTTTGAGTTATTGCCCTTTGTTCTTTTTTTCGTGCTATTTTTGTCCGGAGCTTATCTCAAAAAGTGTTAGAGGGTATCAACTTGAAACTTCATAGGGGGGTAGATCCCCAATGAAGAGGATTGCAGCACACAAGAATAATTAACCTACCCTGCATTATTTTTCAGTTATTGCCCTTTGTTATTTTTCAATGCTTATTTTTTTTATCCAGAGCATAACTAAAAAAGCCTTTGAGATGATATCAACAGGGAAACTTCATAGGTGAATGTATCTCACTCAGGAGGTGCGCAGTGCATAAAAGTAATACTCTACTCTTCATAATTTTTAGTTATTCCCCTTTTTTGTTATTTTCATACTTAATTTTTCACCTGAGTGGAGCTTTACCAAAAAATTTTGTAAGAGGTTTTAACTTAAAACCTTCATAAAATGGTTTAGTTTCATTGGGGAAACGAGGAGAAACAAAAAAGAATAAAAAAACCTCCCCAGCATTATCTTTCATTTATTTCCCTTTTTTAAATTTTCAGCCACCCAGTATTCACATTCCCAAAAAATCCCACTTTAAATTGAATATTTGCTCAAACCTACATTAAAATTTTTTCCATGGGGAAAAAAATTGGGGCGGGGAAATGGGCCATGCAAACCCTTTTTGCTTTTGTTATATAATAAAAAAAATTAGGGCCCCCAACATGAATTTCAACATTTTAAATTTCCCCCAAATTTTGGTTTTTTCGACTTTTTCTTTTTCTTACTAACCCCTTTAAAACTCATACATTTAAAATGAGCATTAAAATTTGTTTGAAAAAATTTTAGAAAGAAACAGTTTTTAATTGATTCAAATGGGGAAAAAACCCCTTAAATGCTTTTAATAGCATTTTGAGTTTTTTTCCCGGCCCAAATGTTTTTTATCTTTTAAATTTTTTTTAACAGGGGACTCGAAAATATATAAAATTTTTTTTCAATAAAATAAAATAAAAAAAAATTTAAATAAAAAAAATTAAAATTTAAAAAAAAAAAAACAATAAAAACTTTAACCAAAGTTTAAATACACTTGTTACTTATATTAGTAAAAAAATTGGGCCTTGGATTTCAACTGATTTTTAGTGTCACGTGCCCATTATGATTTTTGGGGCCCCGGGGGCCAGAATATTTTATCACCCCGCGGGAACAGGTCCCACGTGCACAAACTGAAAAAAATGACGTATTTTTTTAACGCCATAAAACATTTAAAACTGTAAAAAGTGAAAGTAGGTTGTCAGCACGAATCGCTTTATTTTTATTATGAGAGCTTAAGCGTATTTAGTACAAACACATTTTTGTTACTATTGAAATTTGAAGAAATAATACGACAAATTCATTCCGAAAAAAACAAACAAAAACTTGCTTCTAGATTCTACTGCTTTGAACACACAAACATCTATAAACAGTAAACATCTCTGCACAGAATAGTAGAAGAGTAGACAAGAATTTCAACGACAGAACTTTGTTGTTTTAAAAAAAAAAAAAAAAATGCTACTATTAGATCTACCAAGTGTTTTAAAGACATTAATACACGTCAGAGTAGGGTCGGAAGGTGATAATCGGCCCTGAATGAATAATGGCCCTCGGGCTAAAGCCCTCGGGTCCATTATTCATTTTACGGGCCGATTATCACCTTCCGGCCCTCTCCTGCCGTGTATTAACCTCTTATTAATGATATGAAATTTACTCTTATTTAATCAAAAGGTACATCCGTTGAATAAATTATTTCCACTGAAAAAAGCCCTTAAATCTTGAATCAACGTTGGTAACATTTTACAATCTGCCTCTAACATTGGGTGTCTTTTCTATATCTTTTTTTTGCGGCAGCGAAAACAGCTTGAAAAAACTGTGTTATCATAAATAGCTATAATGTTGCTAACGATTTATTTATTTATTTATTTTCGTTACAAAAAAACAACAACAAAAAAAAACATCATGACATTGCGATAAAATAGTTATAGTATATGAAACTCGTTAGTTACGATGATATAACATTGGCTGGGCGACATCTCAGGATTTTTCTGAAAAATATTGTTTCGGCCTAACGGCCTCGCCATTTTTTTTAGCAGGAACATCCTTTGATGTCGCCCCAGCCGGTGTTATATCCGACTCTTTTCCTATACTTTAACTATTACATAATGTAACCAGTGTCATATTTTTACTAAGTTTGAACATATACCTTCGCTAATATTAGCCGAAATTGTCAAAACATGTTGCAAATTGAATTCAGAGTTTAATTGACAATAATATTCAGCCTGTAATCATCATATTATTATTATTGGATTTCCACGCCCCTGGTTACGGAAGGATAACTTTTGAATGATTTAAATGACTTTCGTTGCAATCAACTTGTTAATAATAGAGTTATGTCCCTTTTTATGTGAATTATTGGTTTCTGCTGCATAACTTTTAAAAGATTTCAGTGTCTGTGTTTATGCTTGGCAAGTACATGTTTGTTAAAACACAGGTCAAGTTCGATTTTGGCTACAACAAACCAATTATTGATAATAGAGTTACACCCCTTTTTAAGAAAAAAAGAAATTGTCACTTAAGTGAATGTCATCAGCATTCTTTAACAGTTAAACTTTCTGTTACTGGAACATTTGTTTTATTACTTTATTACTTCAAAGACCATTCTATTACTTAAGATACGGTTATCAAGAATTTCTGTCTTTCAGTGTCATGCAGTTGGAAAATCAGACATGCACAATCTCTAAATAAGCCTAGTACAAAGTCAATTCTAAATACTCTTATTTCAGCCATTCAAACAGAAACCGCCACCACTCTACTATCTCTTAAAAAAGAAATTGACGCTTTCCGCGCGGCGCTGAATGACGAACAGAAAAAGAAAGACTCTCTGAACGGTGTAATAGATAAACTGCGGGCCGAGCTTATCGAGGAAAGAAACAAGCGAAAACATTTTGAAGAAACAATCGCAAGTCAACAAACTGAACTTGAAATAGTAAAGGTAGCGATAACATCTCAAGAACAGGGTCTTAAAGCTATTGGACCACGCATTGCATTCTTTGCGCGGGTTTCTCCAACAATTGTTGGTATCGCACCATGGGCGACTATTATATTTTCGAACGTTGAAACAAACGAAGGTGTGGCATACAACAACGCTACTGGAGAATTTGTTGCCCCCAAAGCTGGTTTGTATGTCTTCTTCAGCACGATCCTGGCTGGTTGGGGACTTATTATTGAAACAGGGCTGCAGGTAAATGGCAACAGCATAATGCTAATATACTCTGGCGGATCCGCGCAAGCGTCTGGTAGCAATATGGCAGTGCTACCTCTCAAAGTTGGCGATGTTGTTAAAATGGTCAAAACCGGACCTTGGGGCACAACACCGTTTACAATACATCACTACTGGAGCACATTTTCTGGATTTTTATTGAAAGCAGACGACATATGCAAATGAGACGTATCACGTTGACCGTCACGTTTACCCGTCGTTAAAACGGGTTTGGTCGGATTTTAGCCACAAAAATTAAAATATATACTAGTCGCATGGGTGAACTTTTCTTTGCCAGCTCTGAGGAAAAAAGTGAGCTGGATATTTGCTCCTTTGAATTTGAAATTCAATCTCAGTGTTTGCTTGGAATTCGGTGCTTCCATGATATTCGCCTTTTAAGTGTTACACTTCATTTTAAATTCCTACCATTGCCGATAACCTTGTTAAAAAGGAAGAGTTTCATTCAAAGAGCAGACCATATTTGTCTTCGTAGTACATTTTAAAGGCCTCAGAAATGCTTTTACTTTAGTTTCTTAAAAGTTCTTGGTGTACTTTTATAGAACCCAAAAAGTTACTCTCATTGGCCCAAAACCTGAACCATTTTTTCCATCTGTTGCTTTTTGGCAATAAGTACAGTTATAGTGAATAAGTTATCTGTATAGAAGTCAATATACTACATGTACTTTGTTTTCATTTTGATACTTTTAGAACACATTGTTTCACATTTATCGCTACGTTTCTGAGGTAACAAACATCTAACATTTCTCTAAACAATTATTTAAACATTATGGAATTCATGTTTGCCATTTCTTAAGAAGTAAACTGTATCTGTTTTTGTCGTGACGCGGCTCACATCTTAGTTTTCTCTCTAAGCTGGAATATTACCTTTATGACAAACTTCATCAAGTTCAAAAGTTATTACAGTGTTATATTTTATGTTACCTCAAATACAGAAGTCACGTGCTCATCCCGGTGCGTATTAAAATCTACATGACTTCACCAGTACGTTGTCATTTACTTGAAATAAACTGGACTGAAATGGGCACATTTTTATATTCCTCAAAAGGAAAAGCATATAGTCGCCGCCTTATACGTCCTTCCTTCCATCCATCAATCCGTCTGTCCTTCCGCACGTCTGTCTGTTCGTCACACTCTTGTCCGGGGAATAACAGTAATAGAGACCAGTCAGAATAAGTGCAGTATCTAAGAACCAACTATAACTATATAGACAAATAACCATAAGACTCGATGTCTCGTCTGAGGATACATCAGGAGATCCCTGGATTATCAATTCGGTAATCTCCATTCTGTGCTTTACATGCACGGAGGAGGAAGTGTTACACGTGATGGGAAATAGATTCCGGAATTGCGCGCATGTTTCGGATAAGTTATATTTGTGAAACGAGGGCAAATGAAAGTATATTTTTATGAACTGAAAGAAGGTATTCTTACTGCAATGCTTTCCCGCCAAAATAATTTCTAACATCGAGAAATATCGTAATAAATTGGTCATTTCCGGAACGTTATTTTTTACAACGATATTGGTCGATGTTTGATTTTTTTGGCGGGAAATCATTACAATAAGACTACCCACACGTTCTTTCTTATTTAACTAGATGGCATCGAACTTAATGTTAGCGTTTGGATCGCATATGCAAGAGAAAACTTTAAAGAAAAATGCAATATATCTCTTCCACCAATCAGTTTAATTTGGAAAATAAGTATCATACTAAAAGCGTATGACCGCTGTCCCTTTCATTATGGTTTATGAAAGGCACATTATGCCTCAGAAATGCTCTTATTTTTATTTATCTTTTTTAAATGTTTGTGTACTTTTATAGTGTCCAAAACGTTACGCTTTGGTCAATTACTAGCACTTTCGTTTTAATAAGTCCATGAAGTTGACTCAGCGCTCGACATTAAACATTCTGCTCGACATTCGATTTATCACTGTTGAGCTGGGATGTTAAGCTGGCTAGACATTCAGCACAACTTTCACCTCGACATTCGTTTTTTGTCTCTTTTTCAATGCCGAGCTGGAATGTGAAGCTGGCTAGACATTCAGCTCGATATTCGTTTCCGGTTTATTTCTTGAATGTCGAGATGGGGTGTGCAGCTGGCGTCTTTCAGCGCGACATTCGTTTGTGTCTTTGAATGTCGAGCAACCAAGATAAATCTAAAACCATTATTTGAATATTATAAAACATAACATTTTCCATTTCTAAAGAAGTTAAATTTCATTTGTTTCTGGAACATAATGTGCCTTTAAAAAGTCAGCCGTTATAAGATTTATTGTATGAAAGTCTGAAAGTGGTTATTATGATCCAGATGAGTCCTAAATTAACATGTCCTTTACGAAATTTATTTGATTAGTAAGACGATACTTTGTTAGCGGATATAGCATCTTTTGTGTCAGACGACACGGAATTAATTATACGTTATTTAAGAAATTAATTTGATTTACAATAATACACTGTATCAGGACAGTCGGCGTTATCTTTTTATTATTCATTTTTTATTTATAACTTATTTATGTAAAACTTTTTTTTTATTTATTCATTTTTTATTCTATTAAATAAATTTATTTATTTATTTATTTATTTATAACTTCTTTCTTTCTTTCTTTCTTTCTTTCTTTCTTTCTTTATTTGCACATGATATCTTTATATCATTTTTTTTTTAATTGAAGTTATTTAACAAATTATCTACCTGTATTTACTGAATGACAGATATCAAATATATTTCACTGTATGTTATTTACATGTACCAGGTCGAAACTCGGTTTATATTTTTCCTGCTACCTTAAAATTTCAGCTTCAGCATGAACTTGGTATGTACACTTTCTAGCCTGTACTAAGACAATAGTTAAAACGAATGCATGTTAAAAATTGAATGTCAATGTAGAGGTGAATTACAAGAATGTTCAGAGATCTGAGTTCAAAATAGATTTGTTTTAATCATTTGGGCCGATAATAAGGTATATTAGATTTTCCTTTCGTCTGCTTGATGTCTTTTGTGACTCAAATTATATATAGGAAATCGGATAGGCTTTTCAATGTATGTTTTATATAATTTTTATTCTATAATTTATTTAAATTATTTATACGCTTAATTATTATTATTATTATTGTTACTTTTATTACTATTACTTTTATTATTATCATAATCATTATTATTATTATTGTTAATATTATTATTATTATTATTATTATTATTAGACCCTATTATTATTATTATTATTATTATTATAAAGAACAACAATTAGCGAAGTTCTGGAGTTCCTTCCCCTGATACTACCCGGGTAAACTTGTACCATAAATAGTAAACCAGACTATGTTAAACACGACGATATAAATAGTAACACGTATACATGTATGTATGGAATGTGTCGTGTTTACATCAATAAATTTAAGATGTATACATAATGACTTACTAAAGGTGTATCCTGTATGCATAGTGTTAAAATTGCAAAAGGATGGACCCTGAAAAAGAAGGTAAGCATATAAATTTGATGCTCATTTTTGAAAATTTTTATGATAATTTTAAAACCACGTTTTAATTGTGCAATTGTGCATTCTATAATTTAAAGTTTTCAAACGCTAGGATGAAACGTTTGGGCGTTATATGATATAGCGTTGTCCTTTCGCGCGCCTCTCAAACCGTTTGTCCGTCCGTTCGTCCATCTACGCATATACAACTAGTTTTTTGCAGGACATATTTTGAAGGAATTTAATGAGTGTGTATACATGTAAATATACGTATCAAAACGCAGGTCAAATAAGGTTTTCGCTTTAATCATCTTATCATTGATCCCCTGGTTGCGGAAGGATAACTTTTGAAGGATTTAAATGACTCGTTGCAAATCAACTTATTGACAATAGAGTTATGCCCCTTTTACACCACACATTTATGTGAAATTATTGGTTTTCTGCTGCATAATTTTAAAAGATTTCAGTGTCTGTGTTTATGCTTCACAGATACATGTTTGTTATATTAAAACACAGGTCAAGTTCGATTTTGGCTACAATAAGCTAATCATTGATAGAGCTATGCCCCTTTTACAGAAAAGAAATTGTCACTAAAGTGAATGTCATCACAATTCTATATCAGGTAAACTGCCTGTTACTGAAACATTTCTTTTATTACTTTATTACATCAAAGAACATTCTATTACTTAAGATACGGTTACCTAGAATTTCTCTTTTTCAGTGTCATGCAGTTGAAAACGGCATCAGAATAATATGTACAATCTCTAAATAAGCCAAATACAAAGTCAATTCTAAATACTCTATTTCAGTACCCTGCACTTCCATTCAAACAGAAATTGAAACCGCATCCGCCATCACTCTACTATCTCTTAAAAAAGAAATTGACGCTCTCCGCGCGACGCTGAATGACGAAGAGAAAAAGAAAGACTCTCTGAACGCTGAAATAGATAAACTGAGGGCCGAGCTTATCGAGGAAAGAAACAGACGAAAACATCTTGAAGAAACAATCGCAAGTCAACAAACTGATCTTGGCGTAGTAAAGGTAGCGATAACATCTCAAGAACAGGGCCTTAAAGCTATTCAAAGTAAAAGAAACGAGGAAAGAGAAGAGTTGAACGTTTTAGAGAAGTCTGTAGAAAGTCTTAGATTATTTAGTGAGGTTAATAAAAGTTCAGATTCTATTGATCCTTTAGAACCAAGTGGCAAGGGACCCCATATTGCATTCTTTGCGCGGGTTTCTCCAACAATTGTTGGTATCGCACCATGGGCGACTATTATATTTTCGAACGTTGAAACAAACGAAGGAGGGGCATACAACAACGCTACTGGAGAATTTGTTGCCCCCAAAGCTGGCTTGTATGTCTTCTTCAGCACGATCCTGGCTGGTTGGGGACTTATTATTGAAACAGTCCTACAGGTCAATGGCAACAGCAAAATGCTAATATACTCTGGCGGATCCGCGCAAGCGTCTGGTAGCAATATGGCAGTACTCCTTCTCAAAGTTGGCGATGTTGTTAAAATGGTCAAACACGGACCTTGGGGCTCAAAACCGTTTACAATACATCACAACTGGAGCACATTTTCTGGATTTTTATTGAAAGCAGACGAAATATGCAAATGAGATGTATTACGTAGACCGTGACGTTACCCGTTTTAACGGTTAGCCACAAAAAAAAATCAAAATATATTTGAACGTTTACACTGCTTAATTTCTTTAAAGTTAATTTAGAATAATTTTGCTTAGTGCAAATTCATTTTTATTCGATTGTTTTGGAAGCTATAAACTTATTGAAACACACTCGAATCCGTTTCTTGGACCAACCAGAACTAAGCAATGAGTGCAAAGTTCTTTTCTCATGGAAACAACGGCTTGCCTCTGACGGGGTGTGATCCACGCGGCCTTAGATTACTAGTCCGACACCTTTACCACGTAAAATCACGTCAAATCGCCGCGATCATTTGGTTTCATGCTGTGTCGTTATAATACATTGGAAGCCCGTGGTCCATTGGTAGAATGTGAGAGGTCAAAGCAACTAAATATTTTAAGTGTCTTTATTAGTGTTTTATTTTTCGCTCTAGAAACTAGCTGAGATATGCAAAGGAAAAGTATGGTTGTGTTTAAAAACATACAGAAATGTACATAAATGATATATTAATGCAAGTTAGAAAGTCTAGCTAAGCCATTTTTTTCTTGTTCAAACGCAATAATGATATAGTAAAATACTTATAGTAAAATATCTTGATGGTTAAAGTGTTTACAAAAGTGCAAAAATGCGAAGATGGGGTGTGACACTATAGATTAATAATAATAACAAATCGGATGGAGAAATGTTCTAATACTCGTATATGAAAAATAAATATCTGATATTATATAGAAAAGAATAAAAGTTAATTAAAAAGCTGATTCTTATTTGAAACCATTAGGGTCTGCAATCCAAAATAGACTTGTCCATCGTCCAAATTGAATATAAATCTTGACAAAAACACTTATTATTTTTAGGGAAGATTTCACATGTACAAAATGACAGCGAACACTGCCGACCATAACCAGACAACGTTGATAACCTTGCTGATCTTGGTCTGTACAAGTCGCATGGGTGAACTCTTTCTTCGCCAGCTCTGAGGAAAAAAAGTGAGCCTGATATTGGCTCCTTTGAACCTCAGTTTGGCTTGGAATTTGGTGTTACCATGATATTCGCCCTTTAAAGTATTGAAATTCAGTTATAAATTGTTACTATTGCCAATCACATTGGACAAAAACAAAGAGCAGATAATATTTGCCTTCGTATTAACATATATTAAAGGCCCATTATGCCTCAGAAATGCTTTTATTTTAATTTCACAAAAGCTCTTGGTGTACCTTTGTAGTATCCTAAAGGTTACTCATTGGCCAGTTACCTGAACCATCTTTTTATCTTTTGCATTTTGGCAATAAGTACAGTTATAGTGAATTAGTATTTTGTATAGAAGTCAGTATATATACTTAGTTTTCATTTTGCTACTTTTATGACAAATTATTTCACATTTATCGCTACCTTGTGGGGTAAAAAACATATAACATTTCTCTAAACCATTATCTTAACATTATGAAATCCATGTTTGCCCTTTCTTAAATTGTTTCTGAGGCATAATGTGCCTTTAAGCGTCCTATATTACGCCCAAGGCTATTTGGTGCGCTACATTATCATATAATGGAAACTGGAACAAACTAATTTTCTCAAGGTGTTCAATAGAAAACAGCTTATCAATCACTCTGTCAGAGGGAACTATGATGCATATTTATATTTTCGTATTTTTGATAATGTCAAGCTGTTTTTGAGTGTATTGTTTACGTCTGCAAAAAATATACAACAAGTGTCTGTCTGCGGCGATATTCGAAGAAGATACGCCTTTATCATGTGAGGAGTACACATGTGGTATACTTACTGTTTTAAAAGGTTTCCAGACAGCACTCATAATAGTTTTATAATATGATTATCTTATTTTTCTCGCTGAGCTGGAATATTACATTTAAGACAAACTTGATCAAGTTCTGTTATAACAGCGTTATATTTTATGTTACACCTCAAAAACAGAAGTCAAGTGCTCTTCCCGGTGCTTGCCAACGGTTATATAAAAATCAAACCGATTTCACAAGTACGTTGTCATTTATTTAAAATATATTTGACTGAAATGGGCACATTTTTATGTTCCTCGAAATGAAAAGCATATAGTCGCCGCCTTATACGTCTTTCCATCCATCCGTCTGCCCTTCCGCACGTCTGTCTGTTTGTCACACTCTTGTCCGGAGAATAACTTGAAAAGTGTTAAGGAATTTTATTTAAACTTCACAAAGTGATAGAGAACATTGAGAGGAAGTGCAGTATTTAAGAACCATAACTATAACTATATAGACAAATAACCATAGGACATGATGTCTTGTCTGAGGATACATCAGGATATCCCTGGATTATCAATTCGGTAATCTCCCTTCTGAGCTAAACATGCGCACTTAACTGGTGTAAATTCTTCTAGGTACTGTATATGGAAATAAGTGGGCAGTACTAAGAGTCCATCCCAGGCATTTAGAATCGCCCATGTTTGTAAACTTGTTTGTTCAAAATTCAAACTTAACCCTAAAAATGGAAATGATCTAGAAATGCTCTTTGGCTAAAAATTTGAATCACTTACGCCTCTGTATTTTCTATACATAGTAATTAATTTAGGCATTAGATCTAGTCGAATACATATACGGAAAATCATCATCACATTTTTGAGGGCTATAGATCTAGTAAGGGTACGGGACTAATTTACTCAGTATTAAGCAGACGCTTGAATCTGCCTCTACATTGACCAAGAATAATCTACTGATAGTGCCTGCATGACTCCGAGGTATATATTCTAACACTTTGTGTCAGCAAATTGCCGCAAGGCATGCATTGTTTTGACTGACAGAAAGCTCAGCACGGGTCCAGGCTCTGAAACAATCAAAAATAAAAACAAACAAACAAACAGGCCTGTATACATGTAAATACACGCTCCCGAATTCTCCTGAAATACTCGTAGACGGCCAATAGTTGGTCACAAAAAATATCCCATTGATACAACATCTGTCATTGAAATTTTGTTTATTGTAATAAGAATTACAGGATTTTTTTCTTTTATCATTTTTTGTAAAAGTACTTTATCAAATAAAATTAAAGATGAATATGAGTGATTAAGGAGCTTTAAATTTTAGTTAATGTTAGTTAAAAATGATATTGCGCGTCTCGCATGAGTTGTCCGTTTGAATCTCTGGACTCATTTCTAAGGAGCTGTTACAGTTTCCGATGACTCCAAGTATTTTTCTCACAAATTAACGGGACAAACGTGAGTTTTATAATGTTTAAACAACAGTCAGATGATTTTCATTTTTGAATATTGTATTATTTGTCATAAAGGTTGCAAAATGTACATATGTTTTTACTTATTCCTTAAAAAAATGGAAACCATTATCGCCGTATCATTTCTAAGGATAATGTTTTCAAAGATTCTTTACAGAATTTACGTACATACTTCAAAACACAAATGTTATTGATAATGCACTTATCTAACACAAGATGAGGCCCTGTGTACTAATAACTATACAAGTGAAGGCAGTGTTATTTCCTTTGTTGTTGAGTATAACCTAACTTTACCTAATATTGGTAATATCATTAAAAAGAATTTGGATTACTTAAACTTTCAACTAAATGTTCAGTGCAAACGCTTCATGAAAGTAAACCTTTGCGAAAAAAAACCATAAGACATTTTTATTAATTCTAATGTTAGGTCTAATAACAAAAATCATCCAGATGTAATAGAAGTAGATGTACACATTGCAGCTCCATTATTGAAAGTAATATATTTAGTAGTACTAATATTCCTGGCAAGATTTATTATGCAAATAATAATACTGATTGTTCTACGAACAATGTTTTATACCTTGTCACATGTGATAAATGTAAACAGCAATAAGTTGGTCAAACAAAGCAACAAGTGTCTAAACGCATGAATGTATCAAGAAGTGTTCCGATCCGTTACTATAGAGATTGTCTCCGATGATATGGAACGCTTATTACAAGAATCATACTGGATTCATAAGCTTTAGACATTATCTTCTAATGGTATGAGTACAGTGTAGAACGTTGTCATCTTTCAAGACTAATTATTGAGCCGGTATACATATACATGTAGAATGTTTTTTCTCATACATGTATCAAGGTTTTTTTATTGTTATTCATTATAAGAATTTTTTAATCACATGTGCAGATCATTATTCTATGTGTTTTTTATTGTACATGTAATTTGCTATATTTATGTTCATGAAAGATTCTGTATTTATTTGACAAAGTTTTTATTCCCGCGTTAACGTCACGTTATTTTAAGCGTATTTTTAAACGGAAGTTGCGTCATTTGTTATTTTATAAACGTCATTTTTTTTCTGAAGAATTAACGTCGAAAGGTAAAGAAAAGTGTTTGTTTTCATTGAACACATTATATATTATGACTTGTTCCATACAAATTACCAAGAAAAACACAAAATAACAGCGAAAGATGGTTACGGTAATTGGCAAATGAACAACTTTAAGGAGACTTAAGATAACTATGATAACCGCCGTATGAACTCAAAATTTCACCATTTTGTGTTAAATGTTTAATTCTGCTTAAGCCGGTGCTAGGGGGCGTGGACGGTAGTTTGCACTTGACAGTACCGTCCATGAACAGGCTCAATCAAACCGAGCCTGCAACATTTGCAATTTTGTTGTGTTGGATTTTCTTTAGGGATTCTAATTTTCTCTATTTAAAGGACGCCAAAATGTAAGTAACGTTTTCATTTAATTTAAATTTTGATCTAAATTTAGATTTGACCCAGAAGTGAATTGATATTTATGCATAATTGTGTTTTTCTTATTAAAAAAAATAATTTTCACCTGCTATTTTATATGTAATAATTATGTTTTTATCCTTCATTTCTCATCATCATCACCATCATCATCATTATTATCATCATCATGACCATAAACATCATCATCATCAATATCATTATCACCATCCTTTTCCTCCCCATCATCATCATCATCATCATCATCACCACCACCATCAGCAGGAGCAGTAGATCTATAGGACTATTTAAGTATTTTATCTCCCTTATTCTATTCCCCATATTTTCACTTACTTTTAAGGGTATATAGAGAAAACACACACGAAAATTTGGCAAATCGCAGCCGGGACTCGCACCACGTACGGGTCTCTGGATTAATGGTAAAGTATGATTTCAACTACACCACAGCGGCCGTTGCGATCTTTTTTCGTTGCTTTTTTCTTTTTCGTGCTAATTGAACATTATAATTGTATATTTAAGTTATTTTCAAGGTCATGACTTTCTGTCTTTCATATATTTAAATAAACTGAGTTGCCAATTATTAATTTAGATTGTTAATGGGGAGACAGAAGAGATCCAAACAGCTACGCTGCTGCGTTATCTTTAATCTGCCATATGACACCTTACTTTTTTTTTCTTCTGTAACAGCGTGACAGGCATGCGCAGTGACGTTCCTCTATCAATTGAACGGAAATCCTATAAACATTTGTTGATAAACAAATACCTGTGTGTTTATAAGGAGAAAGACAGAATTTAATATTATACTGTGTATAGCTACACGATGAGTTCCGAAAAGCAAGGTAAGTGTTTTTTTTCATATGCATTGTATGTATGTCTGATATAAAAAAAGAAACATTAATTGATAAAGGTTTATCATAAACTTTCAGTCCACTTCAGTCATAAAAAACCCTCGGAAAACTCGGCCATTTAAATTGTACTTTAGCTGTATCAATATCGATTTTCACGACAGGGCGTTGCCATTTATTGTGTGAAGACAGAAGTCAACTTAAACATCGTTGAATAATTACCTTTTGCAGTGTGTAACTTTAAAGTCACATGATGCACATGTTATTAATTTTATTCATTTTTTATGACAACTTTAGTTGAATTATATATACATTTCAAAAGGTCGACAATTTTGATGAAGATTGGCCGAATAATTGTTAATTTCAAATGTCTATTATACAATATGAAAACTGCGTAAAACACAAAAAGACTGTCTACGAAACATTCTTAAGGATATAAATAGAAATTTCCATGTGTCACGTGGGTTATTGTATATTTATTAAAATTGAAAACAAATAGGGGAAAAATGTAAAACTTTACCAAACCTTGGGGGCTTTCCACTTTAAGGAACTGTATAGTCATGAATTTTTTTTTTAAGCCACTTAATGAAACTTTAAAGAAAATTTACGATCTCTCCAAAATTTTATTACGTATCACTTTTAAATTTTGTATATATTATATACATATTTTATTTTCAAGGCTACGGTCAGCATGATCAAAACGCTCCGCCGCCTTACGGCCAGCCTGCACAACCGCCCTATGGTCAACCAGCCCAACCGCCGTACGGTCAACCAGCCCAACCGCCGTACGGTCAACCAGCACAACCGCCGTACGGTCAACCAGCACAACCGCCGTACGGTCAACCCGGACAGCCGTATGGTCAACCAGGATATGGGCAACCTGGTCAGCCTTACACCAGTACTCAGCAAGTTGTACGTATATAATACTAGGGAGTTAAGAAAATAAGGGAGGGTGGGTGTTGGGGCAATGGGACATCATTTGACTTCCCTCTTTATCCGAACATCCAGGTCAATGCGAAATATTTCGATTTTTTTTTTATAGCTGAAATTTTGTTCAAATTTGAAGTTCGGGTGATTTAAGCGGGGTATTTAATTTTAATTAACCATTTAAATGCACCTCTACCAAATGTTTAAATAATCAAAAGTAGTAGTTCTCTCCTACGGCGCCGGGATACAACTGAAAGTAGTTTAACGCAGAAATTTGAAATAATGTACATTGTAGTGTAATTTATATAGACAGTTTATGCATTATAACAAATATATTTTCGTTTACGTGCTGCATGTATTCACTGGTCATGCTTAGATAAGCATTTAATACATAGGAAGTATATACTTATATACACCCAGACACCAATAATTGCGACTTAATAACAAATGCAAAGTTTGACATACATTTATATTTTACACAACAACAAAATACCGTATTTATAAGCCACAGATTTTAATAACATACATGTAACTGTTGTAGAAAACTACTTCACTTCCAAGGGTCGAATATTTCAAGTGTTTTAAGCCTTTTATATGTAGAATTGTAAACGATTATGTTTACTACATTAGCACAGTCTTTTCCGTTAAATTTGACCTTGAATTTGAACGCACAATGTGTCAGATTTAAAACTGCAGTGCTGGTGCGGAACGGTTATTATTTCATAAGAAATTGAACCGTTTTCATATAAGCTTTAAAGGCCCCCAGAGTTATAAAATATTTATTTCTCAAAAAGTTTTAATTTCAATGATGCGTCATGTTACAGGTACCGAAAAATTAACTCATAGACCGGACAGCCGGTTCATCTTTTGCATTTGAGAATGAAGTACAAAACAACATCAACAACAACAAAAATCCCTCTAGATCTGTAGGAAATGCGAAACTATTTTTGGTTCATTTTGGAGTCAGTATACGTGTCTAAACAAATAATCAATCATGAAATATGTAAGAAGAACAACGTTTGCTATAGACATTTTTATCGATTTGAAAAATCGACCGGAAGTACTATTTTTGCGCATGTGCAATTTGAGTAAGTCAAAAGAGCATCGCCCTTACATAGAAATGTTGTACATGTAGAAGTTTATAGCAAATTCCGAGATAGTTTTAAGGTAGAAAGTAGGACATTATATGAAATCTTCTTACAAGAGATGCCTTTATAGTTTTGTGGCAAAAACGGCATGGAAAAGATGATTGTTAAAGAATTCCCCCATACAATCACAGATCTGTCATATTGTGATACTTTTAATAAAATGTGGAAATATTCTATTAGCTAATAAAGAGGTCAACTTAATTCGTGTTGGAAATGCTCAAATAAATACGTTTTGATAAAGGGTCATAATTAGAGTTGTTCTTAACATTATCTACAACTCTCGTACTAATTTTATGCAGCAAACAGTGTTCATTTAAACATATTTATTTAAGCTCGGTTGTGAAACAAGTGCTTGCAACTATAATCAATCACTTTCGCGTCCACTTTCTAGAACGAAGCAGTACTGGTGTCATTTAAAGAAACATGATTGTGACCCGAGCATGACTCGAATCCATGATCTCTGGGTTGAGAGGCAGACTCCATCTCCAATAGTGTTGATCCTAATTCTTTCTTTGATTTGGCACGCTTGTGGCCATACACTAATCACAAGAATATTGAGTCGTACAAACATATTAAAAGTATAACGACAATATCACTTATTTTGTACTCTTATAGAAAAAAACATGAAACGAGTCTATTAAAGCTACCATATGAATAAAATCAACGAACACACAGCCTTATGTATGGTACCAACCGTCATATTAATTCAATGAATTATACCCCCCCCCCCTCCCCAACACCGAATAATTTATTTTGCAGTTCACTATAGCAGGAAGTTTTTCTTACATGCCAGAATATGAGAGAGTTGCTTTAGCAGAACAAACATTATGGAATTAACGATTTATAAATAAATAATAATTCTTATCTGTATTCACGCATACACATAATATTTGCTTAACGTATTCAAGCCTCCATATTTCCAATACATCGGGGGAATCATTGATAACAAGTGGGTTTTATTTTGACTTAGTATACATGTAGAAATATTGATCATCGTTTTTCGCGACCAAGTCAATGTGTTTGGTTTTACGGCGCACCAACACAGGGAATGACGTAGGAAAGGTGATACATTTTCGTTAACCTCGGGTGTTACAAACTTCAGGTTTAAACCACCTCACCTGCTGGAACTAAGAGATGCATAGACTCCAGTTATTCGATTCCATTTAGTCAAACAGGGATAAACGGTGGCTGCAATTCTAATGCCTCAACCATTATGTTTCATCCCCCAGCCACAAACAGCATAAAATTAACTAACGCTGTAAGTTAACCGTTGCCATGCTAACAATCGTAATTGAACATGTCCTTTATTCATTCTTCATTTTTGCGAAATCTTTCGTAAATTTACTGATTGAATAGCGAACAGTGCAGACCCTGATTAGATCGAACGGATGTGCCCACTGATCCAAGTCTGCACTGGTCACGTCACGTGCACATGGTAATATGTTTTACTTGCCATCGTGGCAGCAGGCGTACGAGTACATACAGCAATATTAATAACATCAAATTAAATAATCATGTGAGTTAATTGAGTGTGAGGGGGTGTCATATTTCCGGCGTTTGTTGTGACACTTTTTGTCCGGAAATGATTACTTAGTCTATATGAAAAATCGCCGGCTTAAAGTTTTATTAATTTAGATACAGTTAACAATTATCGATGACAATGTATATTAATTAAATAATTTGCCAAATTTGAATGCTTTTTAACTTTAGTTAAAAGTATCATAGTTGTTATTTAAAGCATATATACGTATTTATTGTACGTGAATTAAGTAAACTACAAAAAACTGCTTGCCTAAACGACAACAAAATCATTGCATTTCACTTATGAATGTACAAACTCATTCGGAAACCCTCGGCATTCTAATAACAGCTACTAAGTCTTTATATTATATGCTAATAAGCGTGCAGGGTACGTTATATATGACATCCTTCGTGAAAGCAATAAAATATAAAATCTTACCCACAAACATGACAGCCTGTTGAGTGTTGGTGGTGGGGGAGAAATGCGAGCACTATTAAGTGTTGAGAATTGAGTACCGCTCAGTCGGTGTTAGGGGGCGTGACGGATGTTGCACTTTGTCATTATCCTTCATGTACAGACTCAATCAAACCGAGTCTGCAATTTTCATGTAATTTTGTTGTGGGGATCACTTTTATTTTTGTTCGTTGAAGCGCATCACCTTGCGTCTTAACCGTCTAGGATTTTGTACATCCAACTTTCCATATCAAAGTACGCGAAGCACGAAAATACATAGGCGATGAAAGGAACGTGGTGTTTATAAAAAAAAAACTAAATATTTGCATTTGACATCAAGCGACAATACATTCTCGATATAGAAAAAATACGAATGCTCTTAGGGGTTTTAAAGGCACATTTTGCCTCAAAAATGCTACTTCCCGAATTACTGTTTGATCTTAGAGTGAAAATACTTCTTTCTTTTATATTTTGCTGATTAAATGACAAATATTTTACATTCATGGCAGCTTTCATCAGGTGATAAGCATCTAGAATGTTCTAAAACCATTATTTAAACGTAAACAGGGAATGTTGCCTTTTAGATAAAAAAATGTATATAGCTCTAAAAAAAACCTCGACATGCTTGGCTCAAGAGTCAGACGTAAAACCTGGCGTTATTGCAGATGTCTCAGTTTCGAGTGGTCATAAATGTTGATATAACAATCTGCATAACTGTAACTAGACTTTTTAAGCAAAATATTTGTGTACTCCTTCGATCGCTTTAAGTATGTAACTGTCAGCTTTATAGTAATTTAAAAAAGAATATATACCCTACATTGACAGCACGTTGTTTTTCTTTCCAAACATTTCAGGTAATTACCCAACCAGGTCAACCCGGTATCATCATGACTCAATCACGTCCACCAGACTACATGATACCATCCATTCTGGCGTGCCTTTGCTGTTTCTGTCCCACTGGACTATGTGCTATTTACTTTGCACATCGAGTAAGTATACATGATTTTTTTATCCAGTTTACACGTCAGGTCATTGAGTGCTTGTTTATGTCCCCGCATATAGTGACTGCAGTGTCCTTCCGTCAACACTTCTTGGCCATTATTATCCAATGATTTATGAGCTACAATCTGTTAATAATCATCTTAGTTAAAAAAGAAGAAAGGAAACCAGATTAGACAACCAATATCCTTACATAGAGGGAAGTGCACGTTGAGGCAATTGAACTCATACATCTGTATTTAAAGGTTCTGTATGTTAGTAATTAAGGATGCTAACGTAACAGTTAAGTGAGGGTTTTATATAAAAGTATATAATTATTCTCTTAAAACAATTTCCAACATCCAAGGAATATGTAAAATATGTACAGCAAAATGATTATTTACGTTGTAACCAAACATTAAAATTTAATTGCATTTCATTTTAATTGGAAAAAAAACACTGGCTTTACATATTATTAAAAAATAAATTTCTAATTACCTCCCTTTATTTACAAAAATGTTTT
>NW_026867141.1:0-48785 GCF_026571515.1 Ruditapes philippinarum | reverse complement strand
ATTTATCGATCTTTTCTGTTATCGACTAGTTCTTATCATTCTGATATATTTTACAAGCAAAAATGTCAAACCAGTCTTTTTTAGCGATTTAAGTCATTTTACTTATTTTGCCGCAAAACGTCATGCGTTCTTTATCAAGACGTCATCATATGACGTCACAGTATAGTTTCGTATTTTTTTTTTCGAATTTATTACATTTTCGTATCGATTTATTCAGGGAATAGACATACATGTATTCACATACAATTTTATCACAGATATCAACTTGCATATATATAAAAACACACACATAAATGCACACAAATAATTATAAGATTAATTAATAAGTATGTTCTATGTAACCCTAGGATTGCCCATTAAGCTAAAAGCTTATTTCCAATGGGGTCCATTTTCTGTAAAATTATTACACTGACTTACATAATAATAAATGAGTTATAAAGAAGTTAAACTTAATGACAATTTTCAATAATCAAAACACATTTTCAATATAATAAGACAAGTACATTGTACACAAACAAAATGAAATAAATTTCTTTTAAACTAAAACATATCAAGTACACATAAACATGTTTCAAAACCTTATCATAAGTTACACATCAATTTAATAATAAATAAACATATTATTCACTTGTTTATCATTTTCATTACTTAAAAAAAGTTTTACTTTCGTTTTAAATGTTTGGATATTGTCAATTGATCTAATGTTGTCTGGTAAAGAATTCCAGTCTTTAATGGCATTGTAGAAAAATGTATTTTTAACATAAGAATCATTTTGAGGTAAAATTATTGGATCTTAAATTGGATATTCTACAAACCTTAAACAATTCCTTTAAATAAGAAGGGCTTTTGTTGTAATAAACTTTTTGAATGTGGTTGAGTCTTAACTGTCTAACATTTAATAATTTAAGATCGGACAGAACCTTATTTGTCACTGAAGTCCTAGGAGTGTAGTCTTTTATAAAGCGCACAACCTTATTTTGAGCTACTTGAAGTTTGTGCTTCAGTGACTTACTCAGTCCTTCGTACCAAGAAGATGAAGAATAATCAAAGTGACACAGCAAAAGGGCAGGACATAACTGTTTCTTTATTTCTTCCGATAAACAATTTTTGTATACATTTTAAACAATGTATGCAGTCAATTACTTGCTTCTCCTATAGAGGCAAAATTTACGTACATGACAGAATTTATTCCTGTTGATAATTCAATTTAGTGTTGTTTTTTTATCATCAGAACAGCTCATGCCTTAGATTGGTAAAACAAGAACCACAAATAATAGAAAATTGACAATATTTTACAAAATCTTTTAGAAATGTGTAAACATTTTAAGTGTGTGTGTGTTTTTGTTGTTGTTTTTCTTATGTACTGAATAGTTGAAATGATTTTGAAAAATCTTTTAATAAGTTTTAAAAAAGAATTTTCAGGATAAAATTATGAATTTTGGCCATTTTTTTCTTTCATTTTTTTTTCATTTAGAATAGACCTATATTTGGCTTTTTGAAAACTATATATAGATGCAAAAAAGTAGGAAGAATGTTAATCTCTTAATAACAAGCCATGGTTAGTAAGTTTTAAGCTCTTGTAGTTTTATTGTCAAAATGCCGCTTTATTGTATCACATACATAAGAGGAGTTCTGAGTTCAAATCTCAGCAAGAGTTCTTATTTGCTGATTCATGGTTTGTAAAATTAAAATAGGGCTATGAATTTTATGTCTATATTAAATTTATTGTTTTTATAAGTCATTGTTTTTATTTGACATTTATTAAAATCAAGGTTTTTTAAACCGGATTGGAACTCTGACAGTATGATTAAAAGAAAACACTAGCTTTATCATTTTAAAATTGTGCAAGTAATTTTTTTTCTGAATATCAAATCCTAATTTTCTTTTGTTCCTCTGAGACCAAACAATATACAGTTCAACTGTTGTTGATTCAGATGGTGTTCAATAGTGCCTTAGCATTACCGGCACCCAGAATGCCCTTTTCATACAGCATGATAATTTCCTGGTTAAGATATTGGACAGTGGACTTCATTAGCTTATCTCCTTTTCCAAGCGTTTTAGGAGATTTTTGTTTGGCATGTAAAATTGTTTATTGTAAAACAATACATACGCTGTACAAATTTTGTCAGCATAAATATACGTACCTAGCGAACACATTTATTAAAAATTACTGAACTGTGACTTACGTTTGTATTTTAACAGTAATTACATACAACATATGAGCCGCGTCACGACAAAACCAACATAATGGGTTTGCGACCAGCATGGATCCAGACCAGCCTGCGCATCCGCGCAGTCTGATCAGGATCCATGCTGTTCGCTTATAAACCCTATAACAAGTAGAGAAACTTATAGCGAACAGCATGGATCCTGATCAGACAGCGCAGATGCGCAGGCTGGTCTGGATCCATGCTGGTCGCAAACCCATTATGTTGGTTTTGTCGTGACGTGGCTCATATATACATCATCATGGAGCCGTTTGACAACGTCAACGGCGTCGAATTAACTTCATGTTTACCAACCTATCAATTTCTTCCGATTTCAGCCGTAGTACCTGTCTGACGTATACTTGTACATGTTTCATATTTAAAATAATTATTTAAAAGAAAGATGTCACTGGTTCCCATACAGTGTGTGAGATGCCTGCCTTTTTCAAAGATTGTTGAAACGCAATCTACAATATTTCGGCCATGCTATTTCTGGTCGCCTGGAGCGTTTCTTATACGATATCAGCATCAATGCTTCTAAATCTTGTTTGACATTTAAACACAAGTTGCCTTTAACATTTTATGGTGGATTTTGTTTTAAAAAAAAGGTTCGAATCTCAGTTGGCGCCATATTTGCGTTGCTATGAAGTTAAATATCATAACGTTACTCCGTCCGTGAATTTGACGTCATTTTTGCGGCAGAAAATTTACGCACTTTCATTGCCTATAATCTTCGTTAACAAGCTGTTCATTTACGTATAACTTATGGCTTATGTAATAGCCAATTAAAATATCTTTGTCCTGTTAACTGACCCAGTATGAAATAACTTTATTAATGTAATTATTATGTGATAGATTTTTATACAAGATTTTAGACACAATGATGTCTGCCTACAAGATGATGACATCTGTGGTAGAATAATTGAGCCGGGTGACGACAAAACAAACATAGTGTGTTTACGACCAGCATGGGTCCAGACCAGCCTGCGCATCCGCGCAGTCTGATCAGGATCCATGCTGTTCACTATCAGTTTCTCCACTTGTAATAGAGTTGGCAAGCGAACAGCATGGATCCTGATCAGACTGCACGGATGCGCAGGCTGGTCTGGATCCATGCTGGTCGCAAACCCATTATGTTGGTTTTGTCGTGACGCGGCTCATATATTGAAATAAAAGACTTCTCCTCTTTGTCATACCTTCATATGACTTTACTCTTTAGAATGGTTTATAGTTATTTTAAAGATATTTAACATAGAGGAGTACGGGACTGTCTCACAGACTTAACATCACTTGATCTTCAACACTAGCTGTTAGTTCAAATCTCATCAGAAAAATTTGGAGTCCTTTCAAGTTAGGAAGTTGTCAGGAAGGTTGGTGGTTCTACTTGCGTACCCTCAAATTAATGAAATAAAATTCTAAAGTATGTTCTACAACCAGTAAAGCTAGAATGTATAAGCTTTATAGCCACATGCATGAATACAAATTATGGCATATAGTGTACGCAAGACATGTATCTGGTAGATCTAGGACCGATGCCATAAAGATTAGCCTTCAAACTATCAATGACTAATAAAGGCCCCAAAAAGTCTTGGAACTGGCCTTCATGTAATAATTCAAATATAAATCTAAAATATTCTGTTGATTAGTCTTGTGATCCGTGTAGAGGCAGGCCAATCTGCAGCGTATAATTTTGTGCAGTTTGACCAGGTTTGAATATGCTACTGGTTAACAAACTATATTAATGATGTGCAGAGCACAGGTTTGACCTTTCTCAGGTCAAGGTCAAGGTTACACTTAAGTCATTTTGTATCAATATCAAAATTTTGTGTGCGGAACCAATAGAAAGAAATTTATTATTAGACGCCGCGTGCACGCCATATTTAATTTATCGCAATTGAATCTGATTGTTTTGTTAACTAAATCAGAGCCCCAAATATATAACGCGACCAAAATGGGGAATAACTCTAACACTGTTATATCGGATGTAATTCCGCGTTTGTGCCATAGCTGGGGCCATTTGCATGGCACGCACTGTCAGAGTATAAATTATTATCTTGACATTAGTTACCCAGAATCTGTCATGAACAACAGATATTTCGTTAAAATTATTTAGAAAATACAACAACATATCTAATTAAAGGCGAATAGCCTTCTTTATCCTTATACGATGATATATTTTTCTAAGACCTCAAATTGAATTTATTAAACGGCGGATAAATGGCCTAAAATAGATGTCATGCACTTTATCTGGATGGTTAAGAAGATATATAGATGTGTAAATGATGAATGCATTTGTCCATAACTCTATAGACATGATTTTCTCTTAGTAAATGAATTTCTGTTCTTTTCTTTTCTTTTCTTTTCTTTTCTTTTCTTATATCTTATCTTATCATATATGTGCGTCATATGTTCAATTATCTTCGGGTATATCCTGTTTGATTACCTTATAACCTCTAGTATTTTCTAATTATGTGAAAACCATTCCTAATTAAGTTATAGGTAATACGCTATAGGTAACAAGATTTGGGAAAACGTAAGGTATAAGTTACTAGTCACAATAGGGTGATTATTGATAGGTATGCTTAAATGGGGGATAGTGTTTCAGTTAAGTCACAATTATAGGAGACATTGCCTTCTTTGTCTATGTAGAAACGTATCTATAGTTGGATGATAGTTAACCTCTAATCTGACGAAAGCATTTCCAAAAAAAAAGATTTAAAAATTCAGACTGTACTGTGGCCTGAGGACGTATCCGTGTAGAATTGAAGTCTTGATCGATTCATTTAGATCAACATTGTTATTCCTATCTTAGGCCACTGTTTGGAATTTATATGGTATTAAATAAGCGTTATGACGCCTTTTGTTTTGCGTGTTTACTCCTTTTGGTTCGCGTTATAACGCCTTTTTATTCGCGTTATAACGCCTTTATTCACGTTATTACGCCTTTTGATTCGCGTTATAACGCCTTTATTTGCGTATGTATGCCTTTTGATTCGCGTTAGTACGCCTTTATTTGCGTTAGTACGCCTTTTGATTCGCGTAATTACGCCTTTGAATTTGCGTTATAACGCGAATAAAGGCGTTATAACGCCTTTTGATTCGCGTTATAACGCTTTTATTCGCGTTATCACGCCTTTTGATTTGCGTTATAACGCCTTTATTCGCGTTAGTACGCCCTTTGATTCGCGTAATTACGCCTTTGGATTCGCGTTATAATGCGAATAAAGGTTTACAACGCCTTTTAATTCGCATTATTACGCCTTTTGATTCGCGTAATTACAAAGGTATACTAACGCGAATCAAAAGGCGTAATATAACGCGAATAAAGGCGTTATAACGCGAGCATAAAGGCGTAATAACACGAACCAAAAGGCATAATAACGCAAAACGAAAGGTGTTATAACGTTAAATTGATACCATATAAATTCCAAACAGTGGCCTTGTGATTTAAGATGGGAGAGCAATGTTGATTTAAATGAATTGATCAAGATGTTCGTTTTATTTTCAATTCTGTACGGAAACGTCCTTAGGCCACAGTCTGATTTTTTAAATCTTTTATTAGGAAATGCTTTCGTGAGATGAGAGGTTACTATCACCCAACTATAAATATTTTTCGATAAAGACAAAGAAGACAATTATCTCCTATAATTGTAACTTAACAGAAACACTTTTACCACTCTAAGCATACCTATCAATAATTAGAGATACTTTCACCCTAATGTGACTTACGTATACCTTTCGTTTTTCCAAATCTTGTTACCTATAGCCAATTACCTATAGCGTAATTAGGAACGATATTCACATAATTAAAAGATACTACAGGTTATTAAGTAATTATACAGGACACATCCGTAGATAATTGAACATATGACGCATATATAAAATAAGATTAGATATAAGAAAAAATAGAAATTCATTTACTATAGTGACATGTGTAAAATCAATGATGTGAATTCAGAGTAACTGTATTGACATATAACCCAATTGACCTTTAAGTCTCCAAGTCACCTTATATTGACAAAAATCAAAGAGTCTTCATTAGTTTATTACATTAACTGCGCAAATGGAATGATAGCTATTGTGAATGTATATTATATTATTCTATACGAGTTTATATCTTGAGCAATAAATTCAGATTAATATTGTTCTTCCTTTTTCACGTTACTAGGCCATTTGATAAGTATAAATATGGTATAAAATTGGGATTATAATGCGTTTTAATTTGCTTTATTACGCCTTTTGGTTCGCGTTACTTTGCCTTTATTCGCGTTACTACGCCTTTTGATTTGCGTTATTACGCCTTTTGTTTCGCGTTACTCGCCTTTATTCGCGTTACTACGCCTTTTGATTTGCGTTATAACGCCTTTATTCGCGTTATTACGCCTTTTGATTTGCGTAATTACGCCTTTTGATTCGCGTTATAACGCCTTTATTCGCGTTATAACGCCTTTGCATTTTTATTTTTTTTATTTTATTTGACACTATTAGGCTTTCGTAGGAAATTATTTCCATATAAATAATTTATATTATTATTATCGAGGGAGAAAAAATAGCAGGCGCATATACATGTAGTCCCTTACCAGTGCCAGTCTAATACCGTTTTTTTATTCGTTTGACAAAATCACGAGCAGTGGTAGATTATTATTATAAACGTCAAGATTGTCCAATGAAAAGCGACGTTACAAACGTATTTATTTATGTTTATATGAAATATTGTAGTCCTCAAAGCAGACAAGTTGGTAGGTTAGAAGGTGATGAGTAACACGTTATAAAGGGAGGAATATCCATTGAACAGTGTACAGTGAACATGTATTATTTGTTGAGGACATGTTCGATATTATTTACAAATTGGAAGAGAAATTATTCGCATGGAGCTAATATAATGTATAATGTTTGATGTGATGCATTAAACACATGGCAATGCTGGACAGTTTTGTACCCCTCCGTAGACTGATTTTTATTTTATTTGTTAAAAAGTGCGATTTGTGGCCGGAAACTGATCGGAAACCAGTAACTGTTTATTATTTGATTTCTTATTAAATATACTCAGGCCCGCTTCGCGTCTCCGGCCTTTGACTTCCCCATACTGAATCATCACATAGATACGCCACTCGAGGATTTCGCATTGTATTGTACAGGTCGTTTATGGTTTGCGTACCTCTAAGAAGAGACTGCACGTTGTAGATATTACACTTATGATATACTTATTATTCTATATATTTGTAGAAGCAAAACAACTAATGTTTATTTTGACTATAATTTTCTATTTATTAAAGAGATACACAGTCTGTTTTGTTAACATCTAAATAATGAAGTTCAAATAGTTTTAAGGATGGAAACCAGTCGGCTATGAACGAAGCCATCCGATTATTTGGTTCTCAAACTTAAAAGCGCTGCGCATTTTGCACACGGCAAAGCTGGGGCAAAGTTTGAATTTATCGAAAGATTTTGTCAATGGAGAGAAACGGCGATAATCTTGATGTTTATTTCGGCTGTTGCGTTGTTTATATTATCGTTGAAGTTTAAAATTGACCATCATCGTGAAGAATTATATCTTCTGTTTCGATGGACCAAAGGATTATGTGAAAATATTGGAAATGGAATAAAATACATGGTGATTATGACGGTAGGGGAGCGGATTTTTTCCGGCGAACATTTTTATCTTGTGTATTATCATAGATGTTGAAATATGATTTTTTTTCAAAACGGCTTATATTAAGTTTTTTGATATATATGATCAGTACATGTGCTGGGATTGGCAAATATGCATTTTATTTGGATTTTAAAGGCGTTTTGAGCTCCAAACCCCAAGGGTCTGTGTGTTTAGAATGTAATGCAGATATAACTTTAATCAAGGGTCAAGATGTATAGTCTAGGGCTTATTAAATATTTTAGATACAGATGTTTTTGTATGAGAGACGCAAGCTTAGTATTTGAAAGTGTCCATTGTTTAATTTGAATTTAATGCAGAATTATCTTTGACATGGTGTTTAAGCGAGGGCTTATTTAAAGTTTTAGATACAGATGTGTTTTTGTATGACAGACGTAAGCTTAATATTTGGAATTGTAATTTGTTTGATTTGAATTTAATGCAGAATTATCTTTGACCAAAGGTATATTTGTATAGCTTATTAATTTTTTAGATTTTTTTTAGTTTTGTATGACTGACGCAAGCTTAGCATTAGAAATTATCAATTGTTTGATTAGAATTTAATGCAGAATTTACTTTGACCAAGGGTCAAGATGTATAGCCGAAGGCTTATCAAACGTTTTAGATACAGATGTTGTGGTTTAACAGAACCAAGCTTAACGCTGGAAATTGTGAGTTATTTGATTAGAATTGATACAGAATTAACTTTGACCGGGGGTCAAGTTGTATAGATTTCGAGGAGTCGAGGATTCCAGTGCTATGTATTCGTTTGTTTGTGTATTTGTATGAAGAAAGTTTTGTCTTTTCTTGTAATTCTAAGAAACGTCATAGTTTGAAAGTTATTTTCTGTTTGTTTTCTAGACATTGAGTTGTCTGTTTTTGATTTCCAGGTTATGTTTGTTTATTAACAAACTAAAATACAGAAAGAGATATACAATACTTCTATTTTTATGTTATAAGACATTATCATTTTACTATAAACTTACATATGGAGGGCATACATTTAATGAATGTACGTTTTAGGCTTCTAAGTCCAATATAAGAATTAATGGATTAGTTTCATAGGTTAATATTTGTACAACAAATCATGTCAGGACACTTACAAAAGGTCTTGAGACTTGGTTTCCTACTACGCCCCCCTCCCACGTTGGAGTATGGTTGCGTAGCCGACTCTCAGCATACTGACTGGGGAAGTATATTTATAATTGTATGCTTTCCATGTTAAAATGCAAATAATTAATAGCCGAAACACATTTAAATTATCAAAATATATAGTGTGGTATAGCAAATAATATAAGTTGAAATGTGTTAATATTATGTTTTGCATTCATTGCAAATGTGTGAAATATATCCGGTAATGCAATTAACAAAAATGAATTTTCGTTGGCTAAGAAAATACTGAGATTATTTCTCTCTGATTCAAATCTTAAATTTTGTTAATTACAGTACATTAAATAGAGATTTAAGCTTATTTATTTTACACAAGTCTTTGTACATGAACTGCAACGGGGGTTAGGTCTAGACAAGACAAGCTTGAATTTATTTATAAGGGAGTGGCACTAGGGCAAGATCTCCGTCTTTGTTTTTTCTCGATATTGAAACCATGCGAAGGCCTTCATCCTATTTCAGTGTTGGTGTTTATTCTGTCCCAGACTAAAGGTCTTATATGATAAATGATTTATTTTCGTTTAAGCAAAACGAATTAGAAAATAAATGTTTTTATTGCATTTTAAAAGTTATAGATGTATGGTTAAATTAGTTTATAGTTTAGTGTCATAGTTTAGCACGGATTGCTCACTGAACTTGAAGTGTATATGTTATTGACAGGCGGATAGATACGCCACTCGAGGACTTTGCATTGTACTGTACATGTTGTTTTGCCCACCCACCCATCCCTTTAATTGTAGTATTTATTTATTTAAGTACATCAAATTAAGCCTTATTTTATAAAATATAACTGTAGTCAGTGAATTAAGCACGTTTTTAACTTTACTGTCAGTAAGGTTTTGGATGTTGTTATCCGTAGATACCGACATGTTAAACATCAATTTTACAGGTTGTGAGCTGCTAGTTCAGAGAATAATGAACTTCTTACATAATAACTTCTTACAACCGCCTCCTCCCTTTCGACCTCCACTTTTCGAAACTCGCTCAGTTTGGGCTTGCATTTTTACATTTATTTTATCATTACTGTAATATTTCCTATCTGTATGTGGCGGAAGTTTTCGTCCAGATATGGGGATATCAATTTGTTATCAACTACCTGTTTTTTCATGGCATAATAAATATTGCCCATTTTCACTACACAAACTGTATTTGTTTTGCTTTAACGGCTTATCGGCTAACAGATGCACATAAAAAGTTTATTTAAATAACCTAGATTTCTATTGGTCGATACAGATAAGGACATGATAACCTTTAAAATACTTAAAATCGTGTCTATGGTTAAAACGATCATTATCCGATCCGAGAGAAAGTGTCATGAGAAAAAGGTTTTTATAACACTGATTTATAAATAAGTTGTAAAGATGGGTACACATATTGTGCGATAAGGACTACTTAGGAAATAACTAAGATCATAGAGGAGGTCGTGAAATGAGTTATTTGTTACTGTAGTTTAAATCCTATATTAGGACATTTCAACGGACAAAAGAACGTCGGGAATCAGGTAAAATTACATTATCTTATTGCCTTTATACAATATATATTACATACTGTTTTTGCCTTCGCCGTCTGTATGTCCGTCTGTCCGCATTAAGCTTCTCCAGCTTCACAGGTAAAAGGATCGATCATTACCAGTATCGACGGTACGTTCTTCTTCGCTGCTCAAAATGGCCTTCAATGAAAATTCACAGGAGTTATCAGTACGAGACCTTATTGTGTATATCGCCGGTATGATCCGCTTCGTTGCACAAAAATGATCGACAGAGGTATCAATTGAGAGCTTGCCAGGCTTTCACAGGTCAACTTAATGGGGGATTTCAACCGATCGATCTGTTCAACCACTGGTTGTGCATGTCATAATAATGTTGATATTTCAATGACCCTTCGTAGGAGTGATCAGTACAATAGAGAGAAACAGAATCCCCGAAGAATGCCCAACACGGCAAAATTGAAAATGTTGCAGGCACGGTTTGATTGTGCCTAATCGTGAACGGTACTGTAAAGTGCAAACTTCCGTCCACGCCCCCTGGCACCGGCTTAAGCAGAATTCAACATTTAACATGAACTAGTACAATTTGAAATTTTGAAACATCCGCAGATGTATTCATATGGCGGTCATCATGGAATGCTCAATGTGACACGTTAGTGCCATTCCATGAAAAGCGGCGTATGGTCCCCAAGTAAAAAAGTGCGTGCGCCCCCTAAACGAGAAAACAATGGGTGGAACTAAATAAAATGGAATTTTGAAAGGGGATCTGAGGTTGTGAAGCCTGCATATCACAGATAAGACGTCAAAAGACAATTTAAAAAGCAGGCAACATATCCTAAGGGTTACTACACAGTATTCAAGTAGGAAAAAAATATGATAAACAAGATCAACAAGGAAAGGCGGCGTTCAATGAACCACCCAAGTTGAAAAAGGCCAAATAGAAGAAACTAAAAATGCCACACAACATGCAATCAAAACAATAAGGTCGTGGCGAACGACCTTCAAGGATCGTAAATATAACATCTTTGATTAAATGTACGGGGAGACTTTTTACAGCCGCCACACGGCACAAATAACACTGATGTTACCATAAAATAAGAGAAACAGAATCCCTAATGAAAGCCCAACACGGCAAAATTGAAAATGTTGCAGGCTCGGTTTGATTGAGTCTGTTCATGGACGGTACTGTAAAGTGCAAACTACCGTTCACGCCCCTAGCACCGGCTTAAGCAGAATTCAACATTTAAACATGAAATGGTAAAGTTTTTAATTTAGAAACATTCGCAGATGTGTTCATACGGAGGTTATCATGGTACCTTCAATGTGACACTTCCATGTCATTCCATGAAAAGCGGAGTATGGTCTTCAAGTAATAGAAAGCGTGTGCCCTCAACGAGGAAACAATGGGCGGAACTTTATAAAATGGAATTTTGAAAGGGGATCAGAGGTTATGAAGCCTGCATATCACAGATAAGACGTCAAAAGACAAAGTTAAAAAGCAGGCAACGTATCCTAAGGGTGATTCAACATAATTCATGTAGGAATATTGGAACCACCCAAATAGAATATGCCAGAAAGTTAAAACGAAAAATACCACAGCCATTATTGTCGTGCTGAACGATCTTTAAGGATCGGAAATATAACATCTCTGATTTAATGTACGGGGCGACTTACATGTACATTGTATTTACAGTATATGTTTATCGTATTTAGATATTTATATACCCGACTTTATATATCAGAACAACATATGTTCACATAAAACTATAAAAATAACATTTTGAAGGTCGTTTTAATTAAATAGAGATTCCTTAGAAGAATGAAAAACTTCAATGATGAATTTCAGATGTTGATGATTTTAAAATTTGCGAAACAACAATTCATTATCGGAAAAAAAAGCATCCATAATATGTCCGAAACATTTGGTAATGGCAATACCTGTAGCAACATACACTTTTTATATTATTTATACATTTGGAAAAATCATTTTAATACATGCATTTATGTGGGAAAAAACATGTTATAAAAATTATGTATAATAATTAAGTTGTTTATCAAGATATATTTTTTGTAGTATCAGCGAACGTTTCTATACTATGAAGGGTTAAAACGTTTGCATTTTTGGGAATATCTGAAAAACATGAACATCTTTTAGAAAGTATTTGTCTATAAATACAGTTCCAATATTACAAGGTTCAAAAATCATTTCTGAACTCTTCATTGTCATTGCATATTCTATTTGAAGGCTGTATATTTAGTTTAACGTTTTATTAAATATTAAGCAAGCTATGTACATCAACATGATATTGTGTAGCTACTTTTTATTAACAATATTTCGTTTACATAATTATTTTTGCATCTCCCTATAATACTCGTATATTTGCTAATATCAAATTTCAACAGTCGTGGACACTTATTTTTACGCCCGAGCCTGAAATAATTGTGCGCACATGTTCATCCGTAAACTTAAACTCAAAAACAACCTTTCAAAAGAGTAAATATGAGTTATAATTAAAGTTTAAAAGCAGATCTAAATATATCATGTATATGCGACCAACGTTTAAATGATAAAAAATTTAATGTTATATGGTGTTATAACGAAAATGTTTAAAGTGTTTTTTTTTGTATGTTTCTTGCTCCAGTGTTTATAAAAGCGCAAAAATTTTGAAATACAATTTAATAAATTAGATCAATTACACCAGAGACACAATATTCATTAAGTTCTTAGCATCCGGTAAATACTGATCTAGTTACGTTTGATGAGTAAATTCATTATTATCTTAATTTAAAAAAGATTGTTGACAATTTGATAGACTGTTGGCGTGAACAGAATTTAGAATCTAGATAATACACTTGGTTTAAACGTTATCCAGTCAACAAAAGCTGTTAAGACATGTTTTTTTTTCATCTCGAGCGACATATTTTAAATCGGGGCACTTAATTTTCCCGGGTTTATTTTCGGTCATTCCTTTTGGGGTATAAACTTAAACGGGTAAATTTAAGGCGGTAAACCTAGGGGAAAATTTAATAATTCGCTTTTTAAAAAGATTTTTGAGTATTGTAAAAAAATAAAAAATCGTACAGCGTTTTTACACAACAGAAAAATCAAATGAAAAAAGTCATATTTCTTTTTTCTATTGACGATAAATTATTTTTAGAGACATTGTTACTGCAAATTCGCGGTGACACAATTTCATATGCCACATTTAAAAAACGACAAGACAATATCAATGAGAGAACACTCATTAAAGACATTGAAGTTTAACAGCAATTTACTAATATAGAAAATGAAAATGACTTGTTAAATAAGCAATAAGAACTGCAATATATTAGGAATATAAAAAAGTTAGAGAGTTTTGTGATAAAATCGTGAGCAAAATTGGTATTAGAGGGAGAAAAACCAACCAGGCACTTTTGTAATCTAGAAAATAGACATTTCATTTAAAAAGATATGGCAACCTATTTTAACTTACGGGTGAGGTTATTAATAATCAAAAGCTATGTTTTCGGAACTATGAACCATTATAAGTCCTTATACAGTTGTTTAGGCAGTAGCAGATAGCTAAGGAGATCGGCACGGCTTATGTCTTTAATAATTGTATTCAGAATATCAAAAAGATACCTTTAAGTAGTCAAAATAATTCCCTTTTAAAACAATCCAACAAGGATATAAATTTAAGCATTTATAATACAAAGCTTGTCCTGGTTTGTCACCTTAAAAGTGTGTATATATATATTATAAAATTACTGCTTAGAGCTTTAACATAAACATAACACTAGTATGGTTCGTTTTGTTTTTCTGGTGCCGTGATTGAGATACAGTCAGAATGAACTGATGATTTGCACTAATCACACTCTACCCACAGCTGTCCCAGACCTAGTGATTCCTCATCATTACTAAATAATACATTGTGTACTCTCTTCATCAGTATATTCATTTCTCAAATTCTTCTTTTTCATTTTAGTCTGTTTAGCAGATTTCTTTTTTTTTCCTAAAAAACATCTGTACTTGTCTTGGCCTTTTTTTTATCCAACTAACGCAGCTATCTTGGATATACTTTCGTTTAGCTTTTCTCTCTCTTTCACTGAACTTTTTACTTCAGTTCTCTCAGTGACATTTTTCATAGCATTGACGCTGGTGATGTTAGCTTGCCAGGTGTATCTGTCAGCGATATTCTATTTTACTTTTGTTGGTTCATCTAGGAGATACACCTACAATTGACTGTGGTACTGTGAAAATTGAAACTTGCTTAGAATTGCTGCTATCACATAACCAAATGGCTGCTAACCCATGTACGGAGGCTGCTTCAGCCAATAGTTCTGGTGATGACACATTATCATTTCTGTCGGTATCCAGATTCTGACTTTCAGTAAAGGTTTATATACTTTCTTTAGATTTCCCAGTTGTAGTCATCACCAATCGTTTATAGACATCAAAACAAGTTGAAAAAGAAATGTCGAACGACACATATGCCGCCCTTTCTAGCCCTAGACTCACATTATTGATTATTTTGTTAAAGAAACTTGCCATAAATGGGTGCATGGAAGTGTTCATTATGGAAAAAAAAAATAATAAAAACTTTGTAAACTTAAGTTTAAAAGGAAACCTTCTTTACTTTAAACCCCTGCCCTTTACCTTTTAACTAGGCCCCGAAAGCAATAAGGGTTTTACTGTTTATCTAAACATTATGAAAAAAAAAGATTTTTATAATTAGCCAAATTGAGTGAAATCTAACCCTTCAAGGGTTGTGACTGATCTTTGACCTCTGACCCCAGAAACAATAGCTATTCTATTATAAAAACCAATATATAAATATGAAGATTTGTGATAATAAATTTTTAAAATAATGCAGCAATCATATACCATTCAAGGGTCTTGACCCTTTAAATTTTACCCAGAAATTTTAAAAAATAGGGGGTCTCTAAATGACCCCTCAATATGTAATATAAGATTTGTATAAATAGTACCAGATAATGGCGGAAACGTTCTGACATTTAAGGCCCTTTGACATTGACCTCACCCAAAATCAATAGGAGTCATTTGATAGTTATGACCAATCAATATATGAAATATGAAGACTGTGTAATTAATAGTAACCAAGATAATGAGCTAAAACCATTCTGACATTTAAGGCGCCTGTGACCTTGACCTTTGACCTAGTGAACCCAAAATCAATAGGGGTCATCCACTATTTATGACCAATCAGTATGTGAAATATGAAGACTTTGTAATAAATTATTTTTAAGATAATCAGCGGAAACCATGCGGTCTACCAACGGACAGACCGACAGACATACCGACAGATCGACAATAACAAAACAATATACCATCTCTTTTTCGCAGGGGTGGGGGGGGGGTGTATAATTACCTTCTATACCATAACCATCCTCTATTCGTTTGATGTACTTCTTTTCTGTTCTGTTTAACAGGAGTTGTGAGTACACTGTCAAGAGCCATGAGTGCTAAAACTGCGCCATTGTCCTGAGAAGAATTAGGAGTTGGACACTCATTTGCTTATTTTCATCCGATTGAGCTACTGTAAGTTACTCCACTCCAGGTTTCAACATCTCCTTTGTTTTCACTGTCCCATCAACTGGATGGATCCCTGAAGCTTTGAATGCATTTATTACTTTTAACGGTTTATAAAGTAACAAAAAAAAACATTTTTAAGTTTCCCTGCAAAGTTTTCTTTTTCTATCAGATTTCTTGTATTTGCACGATTATGCTGCTTTACCACTTGATGACATCTCTGCTTGAGTGGTCCAAGCACACCTTTATCGATATACAGAGGATATTCTTTTTTGTTTTGGTTTAAACAATATTTTATTTCAGCAAATATATATATATATACACACAATATATTACAATAAAATGCAAAAAGGATTGAGTAGAAAGCTAGAAGCTTTTTTAGAAACTCTCTCCTTAGTGCTGTTTATGTATTTGCGCTGTCCTCTAAAATATAGAATGACCAATAGTTTTTTTGGAGAACTCGCAATCGATGGCGAGTATCAAGAAACTCAATTACACACTCACATTGTCTCATTCGAAGTACTGCGTTTTCACACACGTCAGAGGTTTCTTAAAATTTTCAAGTTCATTTACAATCATTAATGGAAAACTTTGATTTCAAAGTGTAACATGTTTTCCAAAACAGCAAGCAAAGAAAAAGTGGGGAAGAAGTCAGAGGGGAAGAAGGGAAGCAAAATGCCAGCAAAGGAGAGGGATGTGAAAATGGAAGCGGAAAATGGAATAGCATTCCATACGAATACCGTCCGACAGCAGACCGGATATCGCACGGCTTTTACCATTATACTTAAAAGTCACCGTACGATGGTTGCAACCCGGTCAGATAACGGAAGGCAGTTGAATATTTATTGCACGGTAGTCTTCCGATTACCTTTAGAATATCGGTCGGTGCCCAGAAAGAAGATATCAAGGGTTTTCACCGGGTGACCGGGTGAGTACCCTTCGAAACCGTCCGAATGTCTACCCGATGATAGAGGGTAATTGACCGCCCACTTGTTCCCGGACATGATTAAAATGTTTCTCTCCGATCTCAAATTATCAACTGTCTCACATCGATTCCTCTATATTGGAAGGCCCCCGCTTGTAATGTGACGTAGGCATTATATGGCTACTTACACATTTACAAGTGGTATCACTGGTCTTTCCTTTACAGCATGGTTGTTGAAATATTCAAGAAAATGTTAAAGGTTGGTGCATTCATCAAACCTTTTTAGTGTAGGATATTTCACTGCACTCTACTGACCCTGTTAGTGGATATAAGCCCCCTGGTCTTGGCTCGGGATATATAAGAAAAGGTGTGGAAGCATAACTCCATCAGCTGCTACACAACACATCACTGTAAAACAATGTTTACTTCGGTCAGACACATGGGGAATTTCAGAACTGCCAGCAACTGTCATCTTTGGCCCAATGACTCGTCCTGCAACACTTCCCACGAAAACCCACTGTCATTTGCATTGTATATCCTAGGGTTTGTCAAGCATATCTCTAGATTTGAGGACGTCTCTAAAGTTATTGTACTATTTATCAATTTGATCTTTGGTTAATTTAGCCCTGCTGCTTTCAAGAGGTGTCTCATTCCGAAGTTGAACTCTATATTTATTTCTTTCAAAAAAAGCATAAAACCAGTCGTAACCGGGACTTCCACCTGTAAATGGAGTTTCTCTTCCCTTCTTCTGAACAATCTCTCGGACAAAATTAAGAAACTCATATTGTTTAAGTCCCACACTATTTTCTGCCATTTTCTTCAGCCAGTTTGACATACCTTCTTCTTCAGATTTATTCTTTTTTCTACATCTGGTCGAGGGATTAGAGTCGATGACTTCTAATCCAGTTACCTCTCTGGAATGGGTTCGATCCTTGGGAGATGCTTTGGTAGTTTAGCGCGGTAAAAGGTAGTCTAGTACTGGTGTTACTCTCCAGGAACGATGGCACGTAAACTACCGGCCTATTTGACTGAAATACTGTTGGGAAAAGGCATACAATGAATAAAACAAACAAACAAAAAATCTTCACCTGACCGTCGTCTATATAAATAACCATATGACAAGTTATATATCTGCAGCTTTTTTATATATACTTTTTCTGTTTTAATTGCGAGTTTTGCCCTTCGTTCCCTTGAATGTTTTCAAGGCGAGAAATATTTCTTCTTTATACCTCTGGCTCTTTTTACACACGGACTTTTAGTTGATTGTTTCTTCTTGCAGTGTTTAACCATTATTGTATTTCTAAAATGAATATAAAAAATAGATAAAAAGTAATGATATACGACTTTGGGTAATATAATCATAGCTTTTTTCAAGAAATTAGTATGGTTATCTATAGTTATGGTCCAACTATTACATGTCACACTGGCATCATTAGTTGTTGACCAGCTATTTATTTATATATTTATATATTCATTTATTTGTTCATTTACTTATTTATCTACATTTATTTATTTAAATAACTGTAAATAACTTTATTTATTTGAAAATAAATTTATTTACTTATTTATTATTTTTTATTTATTTTGAAACATCACAGTAAACAAGCCATGGTAAATTAAAAATATGTTGCAATTTAACAAATGAAAATATTTTCTAAGATCTGTTTTGATTGATTAAAGGGTAAACTATGAATTCTGAAAATATATATTATAAATATTGTGCAATAAACTTGAGTTGAGCATGTGCATTGTGTATAAAATCACAGATAAAATAATGAGAAGACAAATTACAATGAAACAGAGCATAGTTGTTATATATACCTTAAAGCTACTGTCAATACTACAAGATTACTCTTATAATCTATTTAAAAGAAGAGTTGATAATGATTGCACATTTAAAGTATCAATGCTACTGAGATTAACTTATAAACAGAAAGCATAAATAATATTATTACATTAAAAGTGGGATATGTAGCATGATGAATAAACTGTAACATGAACCTCTAGGTGCGTACAGCTCCTTTATAATAGAGAGTTCCCTAGATCATATATATATACTACCATCACGGACACTGATATGTAAACACAAGTATCATATAATATAGTTTAGATAATAAACGTAGTTAGAGCACACATATATTTATGTCGTTCATAAACCCATGACATAACATGGTGTCAGAACTGGAAAGATAATAATTCTTAAAGACGGAATATTTTAAATAGTATAATTATAATTCCTAAAGAAAGAATATTATAAAAAAAGGAAAATCATTCCTAATGACGGAATATTAATAAATGTGCAATAAACATTCTTTAAAAAAAATCATTCCTAATGACGGAATATTAATAAATGTGCAATAAACATTCTTTAAAAAAGGACAGAAATTAAGTTAAACTATAATTCCTTCTTGTTGGAATATAATATTCACATTTCCGTAAGTGCTGGAATATTATAAAAAAATGAATTTAAGTGGTATCCCGCAACCTCAAATGGACTAGACATCACCCAATCTTGTAGAAGAATTCGCAAAATTTCAAGAGCACTGTGAATTAGTATTTAAAGGACCCTTGAAAGATCAAGAAGGAGATGTCCACGTTACAATGCTATTGCTTTATATGGGTGCAAAGGGAAGATAAATATATACAGCCGCAAATTTATCTAATGCAGATAGAAAAGAAACAAAAAAAAAAGATCTTCCAAAAGTCCGAGAACACAATCGCTCCATAATTAACCCCAGTATTTTAGCCGCTATCAATTCAATAATATCACACAAGGCGAAAAAAATGGAAACAATTCATCACAATAGTAAAAAACAAGGCGCAGAGTGTGATTTTGGAACAATGAAAGATGACACGATCAGAAGAGATAGAATTATATTTGGTGTGTCAATCCACAGAAATTAAGAGAAAGGCTTTTGCAAGTAGAGAAAGATCTGAAATTAGACAAGGGCAAAAAAATTTGCCAGGAATTTGAATATGCTGCATCTCAAATAAAAATGTTCAAATAACGCCCAAGAAAGTGCTCCGGTACATGCAGTATCAAGCACCGAAGGGACGGATGCCCTAGTCGTTCATCGGGCATCAAGGGGGGGTGTTCGTTTCGGAACCCCTTCATCGATGAATCCAGGTCGATGTACAGAAACATCAAGCAATCCCAGGTCGCATTGGGGAACGTTCACACAGTACAAAATGTAACCAGATGTGGAAATCAACATACTGAAAGCAGCGTTGTCCAGCAAAAGGAACACAATGTAACAATTGTAAAAAAATGGAACACTGGAGCAATGTTTTGTTAATCTAGAACAGTGAATGAAATTTTCAAATTTAAGTTCTGAATTATACATTGACTGTGTAGAAAATGTGGACAGTCTTGACTGTGTAACAGTAAAAAAATGGACAGATGTTTACAGAAATATTAATTTGATATATAGTTAAAAAGGCTGTGCAAATGAAGTTAGACACTGGCTCTCAGGTAAACATTTTGCCATTATCTACCTTTCAAGGTTTAGGAATCAAGGCACCACTTGAAAAGCCCATATCTAAATTGACCGCCTACAATGGCAATTCCTTGCATAGCAAGGGCAAAATCACTTTCCCTTGTTCTCATGCTGTTTCAGCGTCAAGCAAAAAAATGTCACGTTTCATGTCGTAGACACGAAATCCCCACCACTCACTTATTAGGTTGCGAGTCGTGCTTGGGCTTTAATCTCATTGAATTCGGCTCATTCTGTACAAATGATTATAATCATAGAAATAAAAGAGGCATTTTCTTACTAAAGAGTCCCTTTTGACGGAATATGCCCAGGTTTTTGATGGCATAGGGTTACTCTCTGGGGAATGTAACATTCATGTTGACCCCAAATGCTACACAGTTGTTCATCCTCCCCGTAGGAATTCCAGTTTGCTTTACAGATAAAGTGAAACAGGAACTTACACGAATGGAAAAAATGGGAGTAATTGCTAAGATTTCAACACCCACTGAATGGTGTAATAATTTAGTTGTAACTGAAAAAAGTAATGGCGATATTACGTTTCTTTGTTTAGACCCCTCGTTCGCTTAATAGTGCAATTAAGCGTACACCCTACCCGCTCAAAACACCTTGATGACGTATTACATAAAGTTTGGTAATGCAAAGTATTTCACTAAATTGGATTTGACTAGTGCTTACTGGGTCAATAAAATTATCTGAAGAGTCGTTATATTTGACTGCATTTTAACAGTCCATTGGGGGTCTTCAGGTATCTTCGATGTCCATACGGATTAAAAACGTATCAGGTGATTTTTTTGGTTTCGCGCTCTTGAAGAGGCACTGATAGGTCTCGAAGGGGTAGCTACAATTGTTGATGATATTTGTGTATGGGGTTCCCGAGGGAAAGTCATGACCGAAATTTAGTAGCTGTCCTTGAACGTGCTTTAAACAAAAGGATTCGTTTCAATTCCAGAAAAGTTGGAAGTAGGTCTCAAACCGAGATTAGTTATTTTGGTCACGTGTTAACTGCAGAAGGGGCCGATCCGCCAAAATTGAGGCCATTAAGGATATGAGACCACTACATAAAAAGTGAACTACAGGTGGTATTAGGCATGGTCAATTATCTCAGTCGTTATGTCTCTGACAATTTAGTTAATTGCATAAGGACCACTATATTCACGTGGCAAAAGTCTCAAAGTTATTCCTTTGAAAAAAATGAAAGAAGTCATTTGTAAGGGACACATGTTTTGCTTATTGGGTGACCCCAACAAAACCTTGACATTGCAAGTTGATTCTTCTTCAAAAATCTTTGGGGGCAGTATTCCTTCAGGAAAAACCGTCCCCATAGCCGATTTGCGTCCCGTAGTTAACTGAATCACAGAGAAATATTGGTCAATTTCTAAAGAAACTATTATCTATTGTCTTGGATTTAACGAAATTTTCATCATACTGCTATGGCCGTGATGTCATTGTAGAAAATGACCATCTCCCTATACAGGGATTGCTGAAAAAAGCCTATGCATTCAATAACCTGCTAGGGTGCAGCGTTTAGATCTTGAATTATACTCCATATAGGTTTTCAGTTTCGTCACATGTCCGTAGAGGAAAATCCCATTAGCAGATGGACTTAGCAGAAACGCCAGTCCGGAAACAAGCAGAACTTAATGAGGGTATTAAGGCACAGTTTGCATGGTTTATCGTCAATCTTTACCGTGTCAGATAGAAAATTGAGGAAATCAGGTTACACACAAAACAAAGATGATCAATTATGTACATTTCAAAAACAATAAAGTTTGGTTGGCCATAAGTAAAAAAAAGCCTTGTCATCAGATAATTGCCTGCCTTTTGGACTATAGGATGAGTTATCTGAGGTTAATGGTTTAATAATGAAAGGAGAAAAAAATCGTTATGCCCAGGTCACTCAGATCTGAAATGTTAAAGGTGCTGCATTCCAGTCATCTGGGTGCGCAAAAAATGTCTTAGTAGAGCAAGGTCAATAAGTTTTGGCGGGAATTTCAAATGATATAATTGAAAATGGTAAATCAATGTCAGATTTGTCTGGGACATACAGGTCATCGCAACAGAAGGAGCCATTAATTGTCAGCTCTGAAATCCCAGACTATCCGTTTTCAAATTGCAGGGTGTGACTTTGTTCTCACTTAATGAGAAAAATTTCATGGTCATGTCGATTACTATTCAAGGTATACCATATTTCATGAACTTTCGAACATAAAAAAGTTCAACTGTTATTTCCCACATGAAAGATATCATGTCACAATGGGGCATATGCGAGAAATAGTCACTGATGGGGTCCATGTTTTTTCTAGTCAAGAAAATTTGAGGAGTTTTTCCAAAGTCATGGATTTTGTACATGTAAAATGTAATCCATATCATAACCAAACAAATGGTTTGGCTGAGGCGATGGTTTAAAGTTAAAACGTATACTTAAAAGGCAAACAGATTATAATTTCTGATCCGAGATAGGATTTTTAGAATATCGTTCTACTCCTCTCGCTGATATAGGAAAATTTCAGTCCAGCGCAGTTAGTCCAATCACGAAAACTTTCGTTATATCCTTCCCATTGTAAGGAAAAAACCTTATACCACGGTTACCGCCCCCAGATTGTTGTCAAACAAAAAATCGCCAGAATCCAAAGTCAAATCTAAGCATTAACTATGATAAAAAATGCTAAAACCTTGTCTCCCTTAAATGTTGGAGATTCCGCTAGAATTCAACGTCTAGACAAGTCCTGGAGTCCCCGCTGTTGTTATAAAAAATCACAGCGATAGGTTCCTTATTGTTGAAACAGAAAACGGACACAATATCGCAGAAAAATCGTAAAGATTGTTTGAAATCTAAAGAATCGCCTTTATTGATCACATGGTGCTTTGAATTCTGGCCTTGAAATGTCAGTTAATGACAGAATGATTAACGTAGGGATAGAGCGTAACCAATAGCAATAAAACAGCGCTGTTGGTTTTGAAATTTCCGGATAATGCTAATTATTTCACTCGCGCAGGAAGAAAGGTGAAGCACGTTCTGTAACAGGACTTGTAAATAGACAGTGATTGTTTGTAATGAAGAAATTTACAGTATTAATCATGCTTAGTACATGTTGTAAACGACTAATGATAATGAACATTTATTAACTACATGTTACTGTAATCATCATCTAATATAAAGTTTTTCTTCCTTGAATTTATTTAAGCGTTTTCAAATAATTACTATGCGGTTATACTTATGATAAAATTATGTTTTAAATATAACAGTAATTTTGTAAAAGATGGAAGATGTAGCATGATGAGTAAACTGTAACATGATACTCTAGGTGCGTTCAGCTCCTTTATAATAGAGAGTTCCCTAGATCATATATATACTACCATCACGGACACTGATATGTAAACACATGTATCATTTAATATAGTTTAGATAATAAACGTAGTTAGAGCACATATATATTTATGTCGTTCATAAACCCATGACGTAACAGGATATATTTTAGCAAAAGTGTACTTTTCATCCACCTTTGTCAGCGTTTTGACAAATAAAGCAAATTTCGAGATTACCACCAAATTTACCTGTACAATCCTTTATTGACAGAAACACTTGCTGTTCATTTTCAATAATATTAAGTGTCAGTGCGTGTTATATCTGTAAAAGCATTTCAAAAATTATAAACATAACTTTTACACCAAATCATGTCAATATTTCATTACTATACATATTGTTGATTAAAAGTTTTATGTTCCTTTCGCGGAAGCTCTTAAAAACTATGGTTTGCGTATGAAAATCTCGCTGTGCAATTTGAAATAAATAAAATAAAATTAACGACAGGTAGGGAATATATCACTCTTTCTTCGTGGTATATTTGTTTTCTTTCGAAAAAGGCATTTTTGATTGAAAAGAGCATTGCTACTACCATGTTATCCACCAACCCCTAAATCCGCCACTGCCTAAACAACTGTAATTGATCGGACAAGAATGTAACATCTGTCTAAATGTAACCTGGACCTATGAATTATTTGTCTCATCAACTTGGACTAATTTCTTCTTAAGTTAAATATTTTACCTTGTCATTTATAAGTCTTTGTTTGAGTATCAGGTTTATTATCCCCCGCCGAAAAATTTCGGCGGAGGATATAGTAATAGTCTCCGTCCGTCCGTCCGTCCGACCTTCCGTCCTTCCGTCCGTCCGTCCTTCCGTCCGACAATTTTTGTCCGGAGCATATCTCTAAAAGTATTTGAGTTATCAACTTGAAACTTCATAGGTGGATAGACCTCATTGAGGAGGAGTGCAGTGCACAAGAATGATAACTCTACCTTGCATGATTTTTGAGTTATTGCCCTTTGTTATTTTTCAAAATTAATTTTTGTCCAGAGCATAACTCCAAAAGCCTATGAGATATTAACATGAAACTTCATAGGTGCATAGATCTCACTCAGGAGGTGTGCAGTGCACAAGAATGATAACTCATAATTTTTGAGTTATTGCCCTTTGTTATTTTTCATACCTAATTTTTCACCTGAGTGGAGCATAACTCAAAAAGTGTTTGAGATATCAACATGAAATGTCATAGGTGGATAGATCTTATTGAGGAGGAATGTTTTGTGCGCAAGAATGATAACTCTTCCCTATACAATTTTTGAGTTATTGCCCTTTTTTTCCCATGCTATTTTGTCCAGAGCTTATCTCAAAAAGTATTTGAGGTATCAACTTGAAACTTCAAAGGTGGATGGATCTCATTGAGGAGGAGTGCAGTGCTTAAGAATGATAACTCTACCCTGCATTATTTTTGAGTTATTGCCCTTTGTTATTTTTCAAAATTAATTTTTGTCCAGAGCATAACTCAAAAAGCCTTTGAGATATCAAAATGAAACTTCAAAGGTGCATAGATCTCACTCAGGAGGTGTGCACTGCACAAGAATGATAACTCTACTTTTTATAATTTTTGAGTTATTGCCCTTTGTTCTTTTTCATACTTAATTTTTCAATTCAATTTTTTTCTCAAAAAGTATTTGAGGTATCAACTTGAAACTTTATAGGTGGATAGATTTTACTGAGGAGGGATGCAGCACACAAGAATGATAACCTACCCTGCATTATTTTTCAGTAATTGCCCTTTGTTATTTTCAGCCATCAGTATTCACATAGGTTTCAAATCTGTAATCACTATAGCCATCAGTTTTCATTACCAAAAGACCTCTTAAAATGGAATTATTTCGCTCTACTACATACCACGTATACATTCTTCCAATGAGCAAACACATTCGGCGGGGGATGGCAAAAAAATGTTAAAGTGGTAATATAACTGAACAAAAAAGATGCCTGTCGAACCTTAACACGTATTAATTGGGTGATGATTAAAGGACATATAAATAACGTTTGAAGAAAATACCTATAAAAATAAAGACGCTGCAGTAAATTATAACTAGATTCAAGGACTGATAAAAACATAAATGGAAGATGATTCTTGAAATATGGAAACGAGTTCCACTGTAAGCACATATGATGTGGCTGATAGTAAGAAAACACATTTGAAGTTAAACATAATAGAAATAAAAAATACAGTAAAAGGTTTGAGTGTACACAATATTTAAACAAAATCCGAATACAGACGCTAATGGACAGCTTTCCATATATTTCGTATAGTCGAGAGCAAAGGACAGATCAAAAACATATCTTAAATTTGACCGACATTTTATACGTTTGAGTGTACCTCGTTTTGTATCACACCACAAATCATTCAATAAATGCATGATTGAGTATAGTTTACATCCTGTTTTGAAAAGGAATGTTATCAGATAAAGTACACGTAACTGTAAGGTCTATTAAAAATAAAATATTTTTCGTGGAAGAACTTGTAATAATGAGTTGAAGGTTAAGCTTATAAACGCCGCAATGTTCAGAAAACCGCTACTGAAAAACTATTTTACTTCCTGCAAAATACTTAAAAGGCCCATCATGCCCCAGGAACTGATTTATTTTTATTCTCCAAAGCTTTTGATGTTTGGTTGCCTATTTTAGTTTGCAAATTCCAATACTCTGCACCATATTTAACCTTGCTTTTTGGTTAACATTCATTGTTTGTCCATCGGTACATGACATTAAAAATGTTAAGAAAACCCTTAACCCCAAACCGAACAAGTACATTTATTATATTTTAATAGAGGGTCGGCTTTCATGATTATAACGAAGTGAACTGGACTTTTCTGCACCATGACGTTAAAAGTAGGCTATAATAATAGTAATGATAATAATAATAATTAATGCGTGAAGTATCAACTCTGTACGTAATTAATAAATTAATGTATCTTAAGTTTGAAAAAGACGAAAACTAACAACAACGAAGGTTTTTTTTTAATATACTACACTTTTAAATATAAAAACTTAACTAGGGTATAAAAAATGCGAAGTTAGCACGGAGCACTGTGTGTTTCCCTAGTTTCTCTATGACCCCTTACATATCACATGTACAAAAATTGCCCTCTTCAAACATATCATTTTTTACCTTACTGACGAAGTAAAAAAGATATATTACAACGCGTACATCCTTCTAGTGCTTGATTATTGTTGTACGGTATGGGGAAAGGACACATATTCATACATCAATAAAGTAAACTCAATTCAAAAAAGAGCTGCAAAAATTATACTTAATAGACCGATACGCTCACCAACATTAGATCTCTTTAATAAACTTAAATGGCTGAAATTCAATTTCAGAGTGAAATACAACACAGCAATTATGGTGTATAAATCTTTAAACAATCTGGCATCGTTATATATGAGTGAAATTTCTAGTAGTATTGACTTTTGGAATAAATTACCTATTACTATCAAACAATGTTCGACTTTACAATCTTTCAAAAACAACTGTAAAAATTATTGTCTAAGTTTACAGTAAGATACATGATGATAATTGATCACTTTATATTTTAATTGTTGTAAATGTTGATATCATCATTTTTTCTCTTTTTTTTAATCATTACGAGTTTATCTATAATTAATATGAGTGTCAGTCGGATGAATGAATAAAATTATCTAACCTTTACATTATTTCTTTTTTCTTTTTTATAGATACCAAAAGATTTTATATATTTGTATAAATCTACATTTTTTTCTTTGTTATTGTTAAATCAGAATGCCATACTGAAAATAAGTGTACTTGTTACTGTGAACTTTGTATGTTACCTTCTATAAAATTTTTAATAAAGATTTAATTATTATAATTATTATTATTATTATGTCCTTAGTATTGGTCAATGAGATAGCGAAAACAAGGTTACTATATAGTGTCAAATGAGTTCTAGAATGTACAGATACTGTGACAATAATGAGAGAGGCAGCCTTGATAAGAGCTGTATGTGCAAAACAAAGGTCATGTCTTTTAAGCAGTCAATGGTCTCATGCATCCTATTTTCTTTATCTTCGACCCTGCCTGCTATGGAGGGTTACTCCCCTCAGTCAGCTGGTTTGTAGTTTTGACAATACTCATGATAATTATAATATATAACTCCAAGAAAAGTGATATTTCAACCTCAAGGGTCCCTCTCCTATATGTACAAAAACAAACCTCGGATTTTGAGGTCCTTGATCAGCCAGTCAGTCGGTGTCCTTCGTGTGTCTTAGTGCCATCGTGCCACAATGAATTAGCAAGAGCGCAGTTTAGCCTATGAATCGATCCCGGACAGGCTTTCAAACAATTAACTAATACTTGTGCCTTTATGTTGGTAAAATACTGATATTACTTTTGTAAATGCCAGACAGAATAACAGTAGAAAGGATTTCAAGATTAACTACAAAGAACATGACCTGCATCGTCTTGATGCACAATTTATAGCCAAACGCTCTTACAACTTAGCTTACCAAACAGTGACAAAATGTTATGATACTTGTAGCAATCCTAGGCAAACATATGTGATAATCTTGCTCTTGAAGTGTCTTATATATATTTTAACTTCATAACATATAGATATATAAAATTTTAAAAACGTTTCCCAAAATACTGTAAAGTTTATACTTTGCATAGCCACAATAAAAAAATGCTTATATATAAATCATTTTCATATGTAAATCTTTCGATATAAAAGCTTTAAAACATTCTCTGCATATGCAAAATATTATTTGAAGGAAACATATGTATATTATTAAAAACCTCCAAGGCCAAAACTACGCTAACACGCATCGACTCTGTCTGCATTCATTATTACAAAAATAACCATCCATAATTTGAACAATTCAAATGTTAAAAACGATATAGAGCAAACTGTGTTTTTTTGAATTTATAATCAGATTCAATTCGAATTAGTGGTGCTCTTTGTAAGACCTGTTTCAATGATCAAATGTTGTGAGAGTAATATACTGTGGTTGCAACAAGTGTATTAAATATATACATGTATAAACAATCCTTCGGGTCTTGTTATGGGTTAATAAGACATCCGATTTCAATACATAGATAATAAATCAGTACAGGAAGCAAATAACTTTCAGGTCAAAATATAAACCGGTAACAAAATTATTTGAATTGATTGTGTGCAATTTAAAGTTTAAAGGGGAGTTCCCTCTTTGTAAATACCCATTTTATCTTTCAGGTGTGTGTATCGTATTGTCGCCGATTAAATAAAGATATCCTTGGTCACACATATTTGATTTTTTTCTTTCTACAGTCTTAATAAAAGCACAACGAATATTTCAATAAAAGTCGTCCAGAATGTACCATTTATTTTCAGTTTGGGATGACTGGTTATAACAAAATTGTGAAAACCGTTGACAGAAGTGACTTCTGATGTCATATATATTTCCTTTTAACACAATTTTTATCATACCAACTATACTTCATCACTTTTATATTTAACAGAGTGAATTATAGATAAACTTACCTTAAGTAAGCAATTGAGTTCCTCCTAATACTGAATTTAACAATAGCATTCCTATTCGACGTCCCAAAACAACTGCAATTTACCATTATTTGGTAAAATGTTTTCAAATACTTACTGCCCTTCTATCAATATCTTTGTGCAAGTAAATCAAGGAATTTATTTCTTATGAACAATTTATAATTGAAAATGTTGTACTGTGCAAATAGTGTGAGAGTAATATATTTTGCAACATTATCATAAATGCATGTTTAATGCATATAAGAATAATTTATTTAATTATTAAATAAGTCTTGTTGTGATAACATATCCAATGTTTTAGTTTGTGATAAGCTCTGCTACCAATATAATAGAAAAATATGTATTTAAAACATACTACATTGGTTCTGTTATCAATACAAATGATATATGCGAATTTAGTAAATGGAAGTCTGATCCAAGGAAGATGATCTGTTATTGAGTTTCAACGTCTGTGAAACAAGGCAATTACTGATTTTTATGGCCCCGTAGGGTGGCATATAGTAATCGCACTATCCGTCTTTCCTACCGTCCGTACGATACGCTTGTCCGCGCTTAATCTTCAAAACAGTTGGTGGAATTTCAGTGAAACCTCACAGGACAGTTTTTCACTATGCATAGTTGTGCATTGTATCGTGATTTTTGGCTTGAATTTTTTGGAACAGTTATGGCCCCTTTATGGTCAGTTTTTTTAGAAAAATAAACTTGTCCAAGCTTTATCTAAAACAAACCGCTGGAGAGATTTCAGTGAACTTCATAGGATTGTTTGTCACCATGCTTTGTTTTGCATAGTTTCTTAATTTTCCGGTTGATTTTTTTGCACAGTTATGGCCCCTTAGTGGTCATTTATTTAGTAAAATAAGCTTGTCTGCGTTTCATCTCCAAAACTGCTGGGGGATTTCAGTGACTTTTCACAGGAATATGTGCCACCATGCCTAGTTGTGCACTCTCTCTTTTAATATTCTGCTATTTGGTTTTTGGGTTTTTTTTTGTTGTTTTATTTTGGAGGGGGGAGGGGTGGCACATTTATGTCTCTTAGTGGTCTATTTTTTAAGTTAAGTAAGCTTTTCCGCTCTACAACTCCAAAACCGCTGGGGGATTTCAGTTAATCTTCACAGGATTGTTCGTCACCATGCCTTGATATGTATAGTGTCTTGATTTTTAGCGGGAATTTTCCGCTTAAATTTAAAGAAATCGGGTGTGTATTTCCAATATATAGACATATATTGCAGATGTTATGTCAAAGCTTACTTTTGGGGCATAAGTCACTTTTCAGTGACAAGTCATGTTAACTCATTAAACAATGATGCCAAATAATATCTGTTATTCTTTAATTATATTACAAAGTATTTTACCAGGAAGTTGTGACTGTTATACACTGTATATATTCTATTTTTTTCTGAAAAATGGCCTTTGATCTTGTGGTATGAAAATTATCATATTTTAATCGTAGTCAATCATGAAATATTTATTTTCATACCATTTGATGAAAACTTATACAGTATTTATAGATGAAAAAAACTTGAATATCCTCTATATATTAATATGTTTTCAAATTTATTTGGTTTAAGTGTCCTATCCTCCCCCCGTGAATTTAAAACAACACATCAACTTGAAAGAACAACTTAAGTTCATTAACATTTAGAGCAATACCTAATACCCATGGACAGATACAAAGGGATTTTTTTGATTTCGTGATCTTCTTCACAGACCCTTGTTTTATAATTCCATGTCAGATTAACTGTGTCTGAAAAATGATTATACACCATATTTTGCTGTATCCTTATTACATCAAAGTGACAAGTGCAGTTAAACAATTATAAAACAAATATATGTTCGGTATTTGTATAGATTCAAGAGGTAGCGACGTGAGAGATGTTGCACTTTTTCATTATCCCTCATGTACAGACTAAATCTTATCAAGTCTACAATTTTTATGTAATATTGTTGTAATCAGTACTTTTGAGGGATCACACTTAACCCATCAACTTTTTTTTCGATTCCTTTAGACGAAAACTTTTTATCTAAGTTCATATTCTTATGCCGATATCAATGGTAAGATACAACGTCATCGCGCACCTTCTGAATGCTCCCACTCGGACCATTTTTTACAGAAAATCCGTCGACTCGAAGGTTAAATACAATTTTATTATAAGAAATAGTAACAGTTACAAAAACTAGAACTGTGTCCAAAGGACACGGATGCCCCCACTGAGAACATATATATGGTATATAGTGAAAAAATCAACAAAGGGCCATAATTCTGTTAGATTTGGTCGCAGCAAAAATTCCTTCCTTTACTTCCATTTACACATAAAGGTTGTACATCCCTGCAAGTTTAAGAAAAATCTGCTATCCGGTTTAAGAGGAGTTGCGTTCACAAAATTTCTATATGGTATATAGTGAAAAAAATCAACAAAGGGCCACAATTCTGTTAAATTTGGTCGCAGCAAAAATTATACCTTTACTACCATCTACACATTAAGGTTGTTTATCCCTGGAAGTTTAAGCAAAATCTGATATCCGGTTTAAGAGGAGTTGCGTTCACAAAATTTTTACATAGTATATAGTGAAAAAATCAACAAAGGGCCATAATTCTGTTAAAATTGGTCGCAGCAAAAATTCCTTCCTTTACTAACATCTACACATTAAGGTTGTTCATCTCTTAAAGTTTAAGCAAAATCTGCCATCCGGTTTAAGAGGAGTTGTGTTCACAAGATTTCGGGACGTATGGACAGACAGACGTACGGACGGACGGACGGACAAGTGCAACGAAATATGCTCCCCACTTTGTGGCGGCATAAAAATATAGCGAACAAAATAATGGCTATAGTCTGTAAAAAGGTATATAGATGTATTGCCTGGTCTAGGCCTGAAAACGGGATAGCTGTTTTTTTCTCTCTGAATGTTCCCATGACTTTCCCCACAATCTATAAGAAATAAGTTTTTAAACCTTCTTGAAAAAATATTTTTAACTTACCAGAAGTAAACCGAGTCATGTTTACACATTTTGCTAGATTGTTTTCAAATATTTCTATTCAAAAGTCTTGTTTTTCACTTTTTTTTTTTATAAAAAAAGGAAAATGCTCCAACTCAGGCTCGATTTCAGAGATGCTCTCACTCGGACCCAAATATTGACAGATGAGCGGGAGTATTAGAGAAAAACATTTATCTCATGGACTATATTTATTCTTAAATGAGCCACATTATTTTTTATACTCCACTACTCCAAAATTGTATTTTACCTTCGAGTCGACGAATTTTCTACAAAATATGATTCGATTGGGAGCATTCAGAAGTTGTGCGATAAGATAGTATCCTACCATTTGATATTCTTGCAAACAAATATATATTTCGGTGCTACTGTATATTTTCATTAATGTATTGCCGCATTAAAACATCCTGCCAGCGTAACGGTTAAAAAAAGACATTTAAAAGTAAAGAACCATATGGATTGACAAAAATGCGCCCGAATATGGCATATTATGGTTATTATTTACATATCGAAAGACAAAACAAAAACATTGCAAATTAATTCAGATAATTGACGAGGGCCTTTGGCGGTGACCAAATGATAATCTAAACTAATACAACCTGATCGCACACCTTGCTATTTCTCTGTAGTTTACATTTTCTTGCAAATTATCAGTATGATAAAACATTTTTTATCTACCTTTTAGTTAGTACGAATAAATCGGTAATTTGTGTATTCCATACTGAAAAAGCAGCATAATCTTTTATTAGCATCATTTTATTTTGTTTACGCGCAATATGAATCTGTGTCAAAAAAACAATAATTCTATGTTAAAATTATCCCAATATCTATCATAAGATTAAAAAAACTTATAACAGTTCATCATTTATGATATTTATAAAATATTCTTGAGATATAGCTGTAAACAATAGAACATTGTTGTCACAACATTTTGTATCAGGTTCTATTGCGAAATAAGAAAGGGTACCTTTTGCAAAAATATAGTTTGGTTATTCTTTTAAATTAATTGACAAAAGTAAATCTTGAATGTTGAAACGTGCATACTATTTGCAAATCTGCACAGTGTGACCACATATGACGATCCATGTTTCCATTTAGTCTACAGTTAAGTTTACTTATTTGATTGTACATGACATCTCAAATTCAGGTTTGCCTTGCCTTATATTTCGTTTCAGGTGAGACACAAATTGAAATCTTAAAGTTTAATGAAATACTTACTGATATAATATTATATTAAAAACGATATTTAATTGTATTGTATGGATTTCCTAATACTTCTTCATAAAACGTGCATTTGTTCGATATCAATCCTTCATTAATTCAACATAAATGGCACATTGTATTTTACAGGTCAGTTATCATTTTAACAAACTGCTGGGAAATGTAATGTCTAGTCATGGCTGCTGCTCAACCCGGAACATCATCTTCAGCACAGGCATCAGACAATCGTATCTTCCTATCCCGTCTACAAATGTTAATTGTTGATGGTGGACTTGCAGTTTTAAGAAATTATGTAGATCAGGAACTTTCAGCTCAATCTATTACTCTCAGCGGATGTCTTGCAAACGAAAAGACCACCATCAAACTTTTAAAGGGACGTGGGATACTAACACAGGTGCAATATGATTTATTGTATCCATCAAGTGGCACTATTTCAACGTCAGATTTGGACATCACGCTTATCATTTGCCTCATGAGAAACCTTAAATGTTTCAAGTTAAATAAAATGTTTAATTTGAACATTTCATCAGGACAAAGTGATACTTCTATCGAAGCAGACATTTGTAGACTGAAGAATTACCGGAACGAAGTAAGATTTTGAATAGGCTTATGTTTTATTTTTAATGAACCAATGCAGCAGACAAGTTTACTTTATATGTTTAAATATTTGTTCAGATAAAAATCACACTCGTTAAACCGTGGAAATACTCAAAAGGTTCTAATATTAGTTATTCTGTCAAGACGATTTGTTTCATTATTCTAGTATTTTAAACGAGATTTTGTAAAATTGAAAAGTATTGATAGAGATAGAAATCAATTGATTTTTTTCTGTGAAAGACATGTTTTTAGCAAGACCGATTTTATATCTTCAGTTTTGTCATATATCAACCACTACAGGGATACAATATAACGATTTTATTACCAAGTGGAAAGAAATCGAACAGGTATATGTTTGATTTGAAAACTCAATGTAAGATTTATTCGAGCGTGCATGTCTTTCCTTAATTAAAAGAGAAGCAATACAGATTTTGCCTCCAACATAGATCCAAGCTATCAATCTACCAAGGTTTCATGATACTGTTTAACCAGCTTCCAAAAGTTAATTTTTATCCCAAATGTTGATAATGGTTTGTTTCAAAAGGGAAATTTGATATGCTTATTCGCACAAATCTGCAAGTGAATTGTTCTGTCATGTTAAATATATACTATGCTCGTCCTTGAGTAAAATAATTTAATCACAGAAAGTTATAAAATCTATGAAATTCTGACTTAATATGTTTAATAACAAAATGAATACACTATTCATTTGCAAAGGGGTTGTATAGTAATTATCACTATTTTCTAATATCAGATTTTAGCATAGTATATCTTCAGAGAGCAGGAAACACTTGTCACTAAAATAAATCAGCCAAACACTGTAAATTTAGTATGTTTGATTTAATGAGATATGTATATCCAATGTGGAATGACGATATAATAGGTTCATCAAATTCATTTTCTTCATTTATTGTTTATTTGTTATTTATTAAATCATTTTTTCCGTTCATTTAAGCATTTTCCAGTGCTTGATTACTTTTGGTAACAATTAGTAATAAATAATATAGTAAAAGAAGGCAATTCATTCACATCATAAAATAATTTCCTTACTCTTCCTATATCATCAAGTTAGAACTCCAAATAACAAATGCCAGTATATGTATGTTGTACTTTGCTCGTGATAAAAATATTAATAATATGAAATGCATACATTTCCTTCTTGACAAACGTAAGCTAACCATAACTGACATAATTACCACGCCTGTGCCCTTTGCAGATTATCCTTAGAATTGATAAGGTGTATCCAATCAAAGACTTTAAACAGACGATAACTGACTTTGAATACAGCCCTCTTGATCCAAAAACAGAACAGAGGGTAACAGATGAAATTGAAAAATGGGAAAAACACGATAAAGCATTAGAAGCTGACATAGAAATTCAAAAAGCTGGTCATAAAAATACTACTGAGGACTTAAATACTGTTAAATCTAAAATAGATAAAATAGAAGAACGACTGCCAGCACAACACACGTCTTCAAATATGCAAGGTAAGCATGCTTGATAAAAATATGTTTTAATCTTGATTTAGGCAGACGTAGTTGATTAAGAGCTTTTGAAAGCAGACAATAGATTTATAGAAACTATTGAAGACTTAAAGACTAATTGTAAGCATACTGTTATATTGTTGATATAAGAAATTATTCAAATATTGAATATTTATGACATTGCTTATTCAGATACATGTATCTTGATGTTGACAATAAGGATGACCTTAATGAAAACATATGGGTAGATTTCAATTGCACGAAGTTAAAAATTGGTAACATCATAGGTGTGAACTAATAATACGTGCTGAATGGACATATCTTATAATCGTTGTTAGTAGTACTGATTCCTTAAAAAAATTCAAATAAGAATTTAAACCTTTTGAAAAACTTACAGAATTAAGATGTTATATCATATTTCTTTTGATGAAAGTATTTTATGAACGTATTGCCTTTGCAAACATGTATTCTAAAATATTTATATAACAGCAAATATTCCAATTTTGACCATGTGTATGGAACAGTCATCGCGAGTATTTTCAGCTCAGATTAATAAAAAACAGTTTAATTTTGTTTGATTTGATTTGTAGTTTTAAAAATACAATTATTAATTTTGAAATTGTAAATTTATTAGTATAGATATTATAATGATCTACCGATTTGTTTGAATATGGAGTGATAACAAACGTACAAATGACCGAAGTAGAATTTATTAAACTATTTCTCGCCTGCATTATTGTTCATGTAGGTTTAAATATTGTACTTATTTTTAACTCACTCACATATGCCATATTTTTTTTATATATATTGTACATGTCTGTTTTAATGTTTATTCAGATTCAGGTATCTACGTCTAACACACATGGGCATTGAATTTTACTTTAAACTTTGATTATGATGCTGAAACATAGTCTCAAATTTAAAACTAAATATTGAATCCACACATTTTCAAAATGGTATATATTTGCTTCTTTGACCAACCTAATTTTGCGCACATCATTTGGTATTTTAATTCTTAACAGAAATTGTCTATAAATCTCTTAATTTATGTAGGGATTTTGGTCTACATTACTGATTCATGCGTGATAAACTACGTATAGTTTTGTTTAGAATCAGATAATACTACAATCCCTTTATGAATGAAGAAAATAACCGTGTCTCGGACAAAACTGGACGCCAATGCTCTCTCACTTACCAGAAGGGATTCCACGATATGACCCGTTTTTATTTGAACGGGTATATAAATAAAAGCAATCAAGTTTCCTTGTACCAGGAACCTCAGTTAAAAGCTTTCAAATACTTACAATTGAATGACGCGTTCAGATTAACAGGACTTAAAGAAGCTTTTTTTAATATTATTACTTTTATTAAAAGATAGGAGTTGTCTTTAAAATGACCTTTAATCGTTTATATATCCGTACATATCGTTTAAGTGACGGTTATCAATTTCATATTATCATCGTCATATATATTTACAAAATATATTAGTGACTCAAGCATATAGCTTTAAGTGAACATAATTTAGATGGAGTTCTCGATATACTGTAATACAATTAGCTAGCATCTCCCAGCATTAAATTATTATTTGTTAACATACTTAGTTTCTTAGCTTAGATTACCCGTTTTGTGTTTGTATTCTTACTAACTGTGTTCGAGATTCTTATCCCGAAGTTTGACGGAAAGGGCCGAAAATTTGCAAGTGTACTAATCGGAGATAATAACATCATAATAAAATGATTTAAAAGGGTGTTAATCGTATTGATTAGTCCTCAAATATGGGAAAATGTATTCATGAATACAATAGTTTACTTCTGTATTAAATTGAAATTATATAATAGAAAAAAAGGTTTTATTTGTATCATTTATTTAATTTTCAACATTCACGCCTGCGTCGAACTTAAGTGAGTTTTCGTCTGCAATTGTGCCTTTTGAGTTGATGATACTATGCTTTTGCAACATTTAAATACAATGGGATGCCAGTGGTGAATGGAGATAGCCAGTCTAATACTGTTACTAGTAATGGTTCATCTAAGAGTATCATGTTAAATGAAAGACACATCAGTGCATGTCATAGAGTAGGAAAGTTCAAATCCATCGGCCAAGCCAGACAAGTTATAGTTCGTTTCGTCTCAAGGTATCACATTCTTCAAGAAGAAAATCTTGCTTCTCTTGAGGAATACAAACACATTTTTTATTTCGGATGACTCAACGCAACTTAGGGTGAGAATGAAATCAGTGTTGAAGGACACTCCTAGTGTTTCTAATGTGTATTCTCGTGATGGCGTAAACATTTGTACAAAGAAAAAACGACAGCTCTCAATTACTTCCCCCGATGATTTTCATGCATTGGGTATTGACATTGACCTGAAGTAGTTGGGACTAGAGTCACTTGAATAGGAGGAGGATGATGATAATTCAATTGAGAAAAACTGTTAAGAAGCATTTTATAGTGACAGATACTTTTGACCATTCCTATGGTTCAATTAATATCCATAAGTAAAAATGTGTTGCTTTAAATATTTGTGGACTTTGTTCTTAACTTAATTTTCCAGAATTTGAAGAATTCATACAGGACTATGATGTTATTTGTTTGTTAGAAATTAAGTTAGATGTGTATGACAGTATTGTACTGAAAAAAGCAACATAATTTTATGGGTGAAGTAGGACATTTTGTTAAAAAATTCTGGAGGTATTAGAGTTCTATTACAAAAAGACATTTTTGATAAAGTTAAGTTCTTTGATAATTCTTTTGAAAATTGTATATGGTTTCGAATTGATGAGAGTGTCATAAATATGAAACATATCTTTGGAGCAATTTATATCCCTCCTGAAGACCTATTCAAACATTGATTGATATTCAATGATTAAAGCAGATATTATTGACTTTCAAACTAGAAATTGTTCTGTATGCATGCTTGGGGATCTCAATGCAAGAACTGGTACTCTTCCAGATTTAACTGTAATTGATAGGTACATTTCAGATTATAGATCTGTTAAATAGAATAGAATCTTGATAATCTGGGTTTTCCTACAGAAAAATTCTCTTAAGACAAATTTTGTAAAGGGTTGTTGTGACCACAGACCAAGTATGAAGACAATCCATTGACAAACATGTGTTTCATGATAATAAATTTAACAACTTTATATATTTACTCGCAAAATACAACATATACAAATGTTTATACAAATCAATATTTAAAAATTTCAAGATCACGTATTGAACTTAAACAAATAATACCGTTAAAATGACAACATGGAGAGTCGTTTTTCAATTACTTTCCAAACTTTTGCAACATTATAATTTTAGGCCGCTGGGCCGCGGACTTCACAAAAAATTATAAAATAAAAAGTTTTCTCAAAGTGATTTTTACATATCCTTTAAATAATAAGAATTTCTGCCGCCAGGCCGCCAACTTCACAAAAAATGATAAAATAAAAGGTTCTTTGAAAGTGATTTTTTGTCTTTTTTATATACATACATAAGTCCCGTTTTATCATATTTATAACATTTTTACAACATTAAAATTTCTTGCTGCCAGGTCTCTAGAGAAAAAAAAATCTTTCTGAATGTGATTTTTTCCTTTTATACAACTGTTTAATGATAAGATAAATTAATTGATAGTCTTTTTTCAATTCTTCTCCAAACCTTTACAACATTGAAATTCTAGGCCGCCAGCCCGCCAACTTCACAAAAAAAAAATGATAAAATAAAAAAAATTCTGAAAGTGATTTTTTTCTTTTATACACATCCTTTAGATACTAAGAATTGTCTTAAGAACTTCATAAAAAGCCGTTTTATTGTTTAAATAACATTTTTGTAACATTACAAATTTTGGCCGCCAGGCGCAAACTTCACAAAAATGATAAAATAAAAAGTTCTTTGAAAAGGATTTTTTTTCTTTTTGTATACCTTTTAAATATCAAAAATAGTCTTAAGAACTTCATAAAGTCCCGTTTTTATCATACATGTATTTATAACATTTCTATTTCATTAAAATTTCTGGCTGCCAGGTCGCTAGAGGGGAAACCTTTCTTTTGAATGTGATTTGTTCCTTTTATATAACTGTTAAATGATAAGATATGTCTTTAAAAGTTAATTAAGAGTCGTTTTCTAATTCTTTTCCAAACTTTTACCACATTAAAATTTAGGGTCTATAACATATTTTAATTTGAGAACATTTGTAAAATGTTGCATAGACTATAATAAAAACAAAGAAATGCATGAGTCAATAGAGGAAGTGTGATATATTAATATTTTTTTAAGATAAATATTTGACGCAGAACAAAATAACTGTTTAAGTATTGTACAAACGAGGCGCAAAGTCACCAAATATTACAAAAATTGTAGGAAAGTTGAAACATAATTGAACTAAATTAAAAGTATTTAGGAAATAATGTGCTTCGAGAATATTTCTTTGCATAAATTTAGACATGAATGTGTTATTATTTCGTGGAACCTGTGGTCGACTGATTAAAGGTCGTTGACTTTCATACATTTGATCCTCACAACTATGGGTTCGAATTTTTTATTCTTTCATGTGTAGTAGCATTTAATGGAACGTCGGTGGGTGGTTCTATTCAGGTATCCGCTTGTGCGTGAAACCAATGGACACCTTCCTTTAACAGTAAAGCTGGAAAGATACCAATATGACATTGAATGAAAAACCAATCGGAGAGAAGAGAGTAAGAGAGAAGGTGGAGGCACATTAATGCCCATTAATTGTTATAACTTGCATGTTTGCGGATCAATATTTTGTCACTTTCAAAGACTGGACTGTTTAATAATAATAATAATAATAATAATAATAATAATAATAATAATAATAATAATAATAATAGTAATGATATTAATCCTTCCTTGGTTGGCACTGTCAAAAAATAATCAATTTCTGTTTATACTGAAGATATGTTTGTTTCAGTAGTCCGCGCAAATTCACCAGTGATGGCACATTTTAAATTGTTTTTTTTTTCTTTTTCTGCTTTACATTCAAATTATTCAATTCCAGTGGTAACCATGGTAAGATATTTATTTATTGAAATTTTAAATTATTTCAATTTTTTATTTTTCTACCGAAAGTGATAGCAGACGACAATTCATTTTTTTTTCAGTTTTAGTAAAATATTCAATATACTGCAATTTAATTTAGCTTGTTCATTATAAGAGTTTTATTTAAAAATCTTATCTGTTATCGACACGCGTTTGTTTTCTGAAAAGGAAGTAAAAGTCTGATTAATGCTTGAGAAGAAGAAGGTGGCTTGAGTACGAGAAGGGGTGGGGCTTGTAAAAGCTAGATTTTCCGTATGCCAAATGTATAACTTACTGACATATGATGAAACATATGACAACCTCGGGGTGTTCAGTTTAGTACAGATCTAACTTGGTTAAGGTAATGTGTTCTTTCATGTCAAAACTTATTTATGATAATATGATAATAAACAATGTGGTATCGTCAAGTGTTTCAAAGTATGCAAATATTCAATAACCCAACTAAATCACTTTTTCTCTGCCCTTTCCGCCGAATTTCGGATAAGAACATCGGAAACAATAGTACGTACATCTATATGGTATTTCGTTCAAACCTACGCCAAGGAACTAACCATCTTAATAGTAATCCAATGCTGGGTGATGATGACTATGGTTTTTTTTCCAATATATCAAGTATAAGTAAACCGAAATTAAGTAAATTCACAGATATAAAAGTATATAGTACATTTTTAATATACTTATTATTATGCTTGAAGAAACCGAAAGTACAAAATGCTAATCTGTTGACATAGAGTCGAATATGTTTATAATTTGAATTTAACATGGTTGTCAGACATTTTCAATCAAAAGTGTAGACATACTTTTTTGGATGTCAAATATTTACATCTGTTTTACATTATCAAAAATTACACTCTGTGTTTTACATCTAAAACCAATTGGTAGATATACTTTTGTCACGGTTCAAAACTGGTCACCATTTAGTGGAGAAGATGTGTAAGCAGCCGGATAGCTCAGTCGGTAGAGCCGCGGTACTGTTTTCCAAGGTTGACAGGTTCGAGTCCCGGTCAGGCTGCACAATTTTCTCATCCTGTGACATTTGGCGCCCAACGATGGGCCGTGACGGGATATATCTCAGAGTTTAATTTACATTGCTCTGTTACTCTGTGAAATTTCAAATATAGCAGGGGAGTATGTCACGCTTCTCAATTGTTCAATAATAAGGTTGGCAAATGTGTAAGCGGCCGGATAGCTCAGTTGGTAGAGCCGCAAGGGTCCCGGTTACTGAAACAAGTAATTTAAACACATCTTATAGGGAACACCTCACGGAAATCTACCAAAGAATTAATATTGTGTGCATTGACCGCATTATAAGTACGTAATCGACAGGTTAATAAAATCAAACAGTCAGTCTGAATTATGAATAATTGTGGAGGAATTCCGATTAGGCAAAACTATAATGATGGAGAAATCAGGAGGAATTACTTCCTGTGTCAAGTAATTATTTTCCCCTTCTTATTTCCCCGTGATAACAATTTGTTTACATATTTTTTAATGTAAAATTTATCATTTTAAAACGGTTCAAACATTTTAAACATTTATCGTTCTTAGTGTTTGTTCATGCAATGAACTATAGAAGAAATATTTTCTTCTTTAGCTTGTCCACACCCTGCCCCCACTAATTCTTTGGGTTCAGAATGAAGAACGAAAATGTTTATTTTCAAGCATACAATGTATTTATTATAACGATGGAAATAAACTTTTTTTTGTATATGAATTTATTCAATAATTAAAACAAAGTTTAGATTTAAGTATGCATTGTTAAACATAGCCTCTGAATGTAGTGTTACATATCTACTTCTCATTTGCCGTATGCATTAGCTGATTGTCTAACTATGCAAAATTCAAGTTAGTAAACACCTCAACATTTCATGTATTATATAGATATCTCTTTTCAGAACTTCAAGGCGACCTGATTAAATTTTACAGAAAAAGATGTAGTTCAATACCACTCTCACCGCTTCTTGAAGAAAAAGAGACACCTCTCGCTGGGTTCTATGTGATGCCAGATACAGTCGCCGTAAAACAGAAGTCCCTAACTTGGCATGAAGAGGAAAGGACACCGATCAAGTCTTTGAAAGACATGTTTTCAACCGGAAGTGGAGATAAACAAGAAATATATCTATCAGCTGATGCAGGCTTTGGAAAAACTGCTTTCTCAAAATATCTGGCAATCACATGGTGTCAAGCTCATTGTCACGATGAAAACTACGCATGTTTTAAAGATGACGAGTTAAAAACGTTATTTGATTTTAAGTTCTTATTTTTGGTTTTATTAAGAGACTGTACCTCTTTTTGTAAGATCGACGATATGATTGAACAGCAAATTACTAAGAAACTTCCTTCCTCTGGAACATTATATGAAGTTTTACGTAGAGAAAAATGTTTAATTATATTGGACGGTCTTGATGAATGGACTCACCCTGATAATAGCTGTAGCGAAGTAACAGAAAACATCCCACATCGGTACGTAAGTGATAATTGTGTTATCCTAACGACATCCCGACCGTGGAAGCTTGGAGTTTCAAATCTCAAAACGAGTCAAATAAACAAAAAAGTAGAATTGCTTCAATTAAATGCAGATTCTACACGGCAACTTGAAGAAAATGCTATAAGGAAAATGACCGGTGTCCATAACGATAGAGCACTGACGAGTAAAAGACAGGACTTTGATAAAGTGATACGTGACCGTCGCCTGAAGCACATGCAAGTGATTCCACTTCTCCTCTTGTATATAGTTTGCCTATGGTGTAACAACATTCCTATAGGAAATTCAACTCATGAAATTTACACCAATATCATTGAATTTCTATTATCGCGAACGTCAAAGAAACACCCGGAAGTTCAACCATCTCGTGAATCCTCTGCCAGTGAAATTCCAGAATATTTCAAAGGTCATGAATTTTGTAAAAAGTTTTACAGTCTTATAACATCATTAGCGGAACTAGCTTACCAAACGTTATATAACGAAACAAGAGAAAACACGCTTGTATTTGACAGAATGGTTGCTGAAACATATCTCAAAGCAGACGACATTAAATTAAGTCTTCTCTCAGGAATACTGTCAGAAAGTAGAAGTAAAACTTTATTCAAAGAAATTATCAAAGTCTCGTTTTCTCACAAAACAGTTCAAGAATTCTTTGCCGCTATTCATATAAGTCATCACAGTGTTCTAAAAAAATGTAGAAGTATTCAAGATATTTTAGACATGTCAAACATTTGTGAATTTCTAAGTAAAATGAATGCTGACCGGATGTGTGAAATATCAAATGATTTTATGTCTGTCATAAATGAAGACAAGAAAACACGCAGCTATAGAAATAGGACAGGTTACGAGTACTTGCCAGATAATCCATTGTATAACATACAGAAAATGTTCATGTCGTGTTTACAAGAAATGCCTGGAAGTGAAAATATTCAAATATGTTTACAAGATTTCTTCATTGTCAAGAACAACATGCACAGTAAGCAGTTACAACGTTTGTTAAAACAAAATAAAACCAACATAAACTCACTTTATATAGACGCCACAGGTACTTCCCGCAGTTTACGTGAAATTATAGATTTATTCTCTCTCACAGATCTCAGTTATATACAGAAACTTTACTATAATGCTGACAGGAAGGAGGCTGAAATAAGTCAGATTTTGCTTCCAAGTTTACAAAACGTTACTTTGCGGTGGGGTACATGGACAAATGATGAAGGAAATCTTAGTGAAAATTTGGCGCTATTACAAAACTTGCAATATTTATATATTGACTGGTTCACGTTATCTTACAAAATACTGGAAACAATTTTAAATTTTATCTCCGGTCAAAAGTCAATAAAAGAGTTAACATTGGTGATGTTAGACTGTAAAGAACATGGCCGCAATGATTGTAAGAGCTTGAACTTGAACTTGTATCAACATTCAACTCTATCAAAGTTAGTCTTGATGCAGTTACCTTGCAGGCTACAATTAAATATATCAACACTGTCATTAGGTAATGTTACGTTGTGGGGAATCAATCTAGATAAAAGTTCATTGTTACTGTCACGTGACATGTTGAATATTGAACGTGTGATGTTGGAGAAGTTAGAAATGTCTGCAGGGAGTTTACAAAACTTTATTACCGTGTTGGAAAATCTGCCGCAGTCGGTTACAGTAATTATGTACCACATTAATCCGGAGACAGAATATGAATGTGTTCGAGAAAAAATTCGGAGATCACAAACTTTTCATGTGATACAAGACTACAGGCGGCGGCTTGAGTTCAAAACAAGGAAACCAAGTAAAGAATAAACAAGGAAAAACATTGTAAAATAAAATGAAGAAATCACTTCAAGACTTGAAAAAATATAGATAAATAAATAAAAATGAAAACGAAAACTTAAAATACATACGTTATGGCGATTGATGAAACTTAACTTTAATGCTTGGTCATTTAGTATTTAAGCAGATCTATTTGACCGTTGTTTATATTAATTAAAATGATTTAAAGGTTAGAAAATATTATCGGAAATATTTTTACGAAACTTAATGGATAGAGATATGAAAATATGTCGCAGTTAAGAGATTTTATAGTAATTGTTTCATGATATTCTTATTATTTATTTGAAATAATAAATTATATTCATTTTAAGTTAATAACATTCCAAAATGTTAAAATGAATGAGTGTATGAATTTTAACATATATACTGAAGAATTGCACTTTTTTATTTTTTTTTCCATAATTTGTTTGGATCTTAATTGTGAAAAAGATTTTAGAATTTAATTAAACCATTTATTAAATATAGATAATTAAGAACACTTGTAAAATTTACGTGAGCACTTGATCTTGAATCCACACCCTCAAAAAGCCGACCCTACCCAGCGCTAACAAAGGTATAGTTATATGTTTAAAAAAATATTAATTATGCACATAGTCATTTTATTTATGCAGTGTATATGTTAAAGTTAATTGAATCTTAAGTATGGGTTAATGCTTTTAGTAAGCATTTACAAAATTAAATTGGTCAAGAACAGCGCAGCCAATTAGGTCTTTGTTTTTTATAAATTTATTTACTAGACTAATAAATAGTTAGCCGATTTACTCAAGCAAATATGTTAATTTAAAACACTGTTATCCTATTGGACAGCAAACAATTTCCAACACTGAATATACTTTTGTTTTATTTTTCTTATTTCCGCAAAGTTAGGATGTAAAATGCCTTTTTTCCGTTGTTCAAAATACGAGACAATGCATAGGGTTGCCATTTAGATAATTATTATTATAAATATGTTAGCTCTTTATGGAGCATTTAAGTTCAATTGGACACACAGGCAGCGCATCTTTACATTTTATATTCTTCCAAACTTTATAAGGTATGACCAACCTAATGGGCACTAAAAGGAGCTGAAAAAAAACAACAAAGGTCACATATATGCCTTAAAAGACACTGCATGCAAAGTTTAAAAACAAAAAAGAATACCGTATAGTAAATGAGTTATGGTCACATTTTCTGAATTAAAGCTTGGGTATTACCTTTGGGCTCTTTTTCAGAAATGTGGAACCTTTGAATAATCTATATCATCCCTATAAGAAATGTTTCCCCATAAATTATTGTGAAGTGTTTCAAAAATAATGTAATGAGAAAAAAAGTCTGGGGTTTGAACCAATGGACATACCTTTCAATGAACTTTACAGTACTTTATTTTTCAAAGCTGAGGTAATGCATAAGGATGGGCATGCCATAGAAGTAAAACAATATTTGTTGTTTATCTTGTTGTTGGGCTAGATATTTCAAAAGAGTGCACTGTCCTGCATAATTCCATCGTTAATCCCCTCCGGTTTTATTTCTTGTTTCAGCGGTCTTAAATCAGACGTGATGATGAGTGGAATCTTTACAAATGTTCCTTGCTAAACAATGGTAATGTTATATAATTTAGACTTATTTATGATTTTTATGATTCGCTACACAGTAAATATGAAATAAAGAAGGTTAGATATAATAATGAAGATAGCTTCTACGATTCCTATAATCAATGGCTATATTTGTTGGAGCCTGTTTCAATTTTTTCCCCGAGTCCCTTTGCGTTCAAAAATGTATATTCTTGTTTGTTTGTTTGTGTGTTTTGTTTTGTGTTATGTTTTTTTTTTGTTTTTTATTCATATAATATTTATAGAACCCAAAATAGTTGAAAGAAAGAAATTTTGCCAATTCTGTTAGCTGAGTTAAAAATAATTTGAGTTTAAGACAAAATGTCGCATTGTTAGTTTCGATGGTGATAAAAATACAATGTCACTCTTATAAATTGAAGTAGTACAATTAAAATAATTAGATATGAATGATATGAATATTTTTGGCAAAGAAAAATAGAAAAAGGAATATACAAAGCCACAAATTGTATTATATCTTTCACAAGTCATTGCTTTAAACTGCGCGCGTTTAATATGTTGACGTCTACTATGTCTTATAATCAATAAAAAGGGTTTACGAAGGTAATAGGGATAAATTTATTGCCCAAAGCCTTACGGAAGGTAAACGGAAATGCTTTATTGCCCAAAGTCTTACGGAAGGTAAAAGAATCTACTTTAATATCCGAAACTTTGCGGTTGGTCCTACTTTAATGTCTGCTGGCTTACTGAAGGTCTGTAGATCAACTTTAATTTCCGCTGGCTTACGGAAGGTCGATGGATCTACTTTAATGTTCGCTGGCGTACGTAAGGTCGATGGATCTACTTTAATGTTCGCTGGCGTACGGAAGGTCGATGGATCTTCTTTAATGTTCGCTGGCTTACTTAAGGTCGGTGGGTCTGCTTTCATGTCCTCTGGCTTACGGAAGGTCGGTGGATCTAATTTAATGTCCGCAGACTTACGGAAGGGCGGTTGATCAACTTTAATGTCAGCTGGTTCAGGGAAGGTCGATGGATCTATTTTTATGTCCGCTGGCTTACAGAAGGTCGCTATCATGAAAAATATGAAAATCGTTTTGATTTCTTTTTATTTTTCAGAAAAGGAACTAGTGTGAATCTTCAATCACAATGGTGAATGTGCCTCTACGAAAATGCAATATAATAACATTACTCCTTATTCGCGGAAATGGCACGGAGGAAAGATTACACTAGACGTTACATCACCAGGACATTGTAAATGCATATTTTTCCTAGCTTTTAGGAAAAATATAAAGTAAAAACTCATACTGTGATCATCACAAGTGTATTTTACCTGTTTTCTATAAACATACATTATACAAAGAAAGAGAACAAATATGATGACTGCTGTGAAATATTTAAGAACCCCTTAAGTCATTTTATTTGTAAATAACTGTTATTACTTTAGAAAAAATATAAATGATATTTGTATGAATATAACGCCTTTAACAAAGGCAAATTATTTATTTGAAATTTAAAGATCCTGTACCACAATTTTTTTATGGTTTTAAATCATAAATATGATGCTCAAATTAAGATTTATCAATATTGTAAGTTCCAAAAGCATTATTTATAAATGTATTACTGAATTTAACATTTCATGTAAATAAAGGGAGGTAATTAGAAATTTTTTTCTTTACAGTTTAAGTCAAACTTTACAATAAGAAATGACTGCACATATTTTAATGATTACATATAATATGCAAAAATATTTGCAGTACATATTGTGACGAAAATGCTTCCTATACTTCATATACTTCATTTGATTACCTCCCCTTAGTATGATTTCGCCATTTGTACAGTAAAACAATTTATTTTTATGTGAAGATAACAGGATAAACAATAGGTAATTAAGGTTATTCAGTAATTATACTTTTGTAACGATATATATTTGAAGAATTGTCAAGTGTGTTTATCATTTGAATTGTTTATCTGTTTGTTTTATGGTTTGTAAGGAAATTTAATCCAAGTTACAGACGCTTATAAGTTTCAATTAAAATCAGTATCAAGAAGCGTTTTATTATTTTAGCCAATCAAAATCATTGTTTTATTCACCGCGGAGATGACGCATCAGAGGCATATATAAGAGCTTGCGCAATGTTGAGAATTTAGATTTGGTTTTGGCTCCGGACCGTTAAGTTGTAATTATATTTACTAGTAGCCAGGCATCTTAGATACTGGTGCTAAAAATATCTTTACTTCTATGATTTAAATAGTTAGA
>NW_026867140.1:0-32187 GCF_026571515.1 Ruditapes philippinarum | reverse complement strand
CCTGTTTTTTTTTCAATGTCTTAATTTTTCGCTATTATTTTCGAAATCAGTTTGCGTTGCGAAATTTTTGATGCCGTGTAAATTGTAGAAAACATATCACATATTATACAAAATTGTGTTGTCCCAATTGTGATGATGTTTGATATTGAAAACAATTATCGATTTTTTTCAAATGTTATGATATCGATATCAAAAATTTTACAAAACCAATAAGCCAAAATATGACAAAGGTCTCAAAAAACTTTCATTATCAAGCAATAATGAAGATATATTAAAAATAAATTAAAAAAAAACAACTACCACTAATGTGACATTAATAAAACGTATACTGTACCATGAAATACGTTCGACCATAGATATGAAAATTTACGGTAATTGGCTACATTCCTTACCCTATTAATAAAGGGAAAAAAAAAAAAGAAATTAAACATCGCTACATTATATTTCTGACCCTGCCGTTGCGAATTCATAAATCCTGGAAATAATTTGGGAAGGTTTAAAGTATTATACACGTATACAATTTAAGTCATTTCTTGAAAAATGATATGAACTTCTGTCTTAATTTAGGATTGAAAATGAAGTAAATCAATGGATTAAAGACGTAATTCAAGAGAGGCAACATCAAAATAAACTGAATGGCAGAATCGAGATTATATTCAATATTTGTTTTGAAGACCATCCTGATAACAACAGTGACATAGAGATAGGGGTTATGCTACAAAAAATATACAAAACTGTGACCGTAAGGCATCATTCAGGTGTAAGCTTTTCTTTCAGATGGGTTCTTAGCTGTTGTGAACTTCTGAAATTCCCTCTTTGGACGATTAAAAAAAGTTTTGTTTAAAGGATATAATTGTCGAAATTCCTTGTTGTTTTTCTTTTTTTTAAATTGGGTGCTGTTACTTTTGATTTTCCCTTTTTATGTTTGCTATCTGGCCCTTTGATAAAACTGCCTTTCCTTCTGTTTCATTTAAAAATCCGTTTTTTAAAAGGGCAGTGTTTCATTTCACCATTTTTTACAGATGTTTATTGTAGTCAAAATTTTCCCTTTGTTCATTGTCTTTTTTCGTCTATAAAGGGCGTAGGATTTTTTGAAATTTTTGTTAATAAAAAAATTTTTAAATTTTAAAATTTCCCCGGGAACCTTTTCCAATTTCAAAAAAAAGGATTTTCTAGAGAAAAAAATGCTGTCCAATTTTTTTAATTTTTACCATTTATCAATTTTCTGAAGAACAGTAAAAGGTTTTTGGGAAATTTAAAACATTTTCGTAAGGCAACCCAACGTTTTACCCCTGACCCATTTTTTTTAAAATTGCCCAAAAAAATTTTTGTGACCATAAAAGCGTAAATATAAAATAAAAAACCCCTTGCAATATTTTTTGATTTTTTTTAAACTCCCCAAATTTTCCCCAAACAAAAGTTCTGCCCAAAACTTCCCCGGTTTTTTTTCCCAATTTCCCCAATTTTTCGATTGGGCCCCCCCCCCCCGGAAAAAAATAAAAAAAAAAGAAAAGGGGGGGGCCACTCCACAGGGGGACAAAATTTCGTAAGCCCCTTTCAAAAAAATATCTTTACGTAACCCCAATATTTCCCTTATCTTCTTCCCTTAAAAATTAAAAGGAAAACCCAAACACACAGGTAGCTGGGAATCCGATGTCGCTGTTAAAATTTAATTAGTCCCCTCATACGGGTGCGCTTTGTTTTGGGTTTATGTAGAATTTAAAAAAACCAAAAAAAATTAACCCATCGCACCGAGTATTAATTTAAAAACCCAAAACCCCTATCGTTAAAGGAAGGATGCGCTCATAATTTTGCTTCTTAATCCGTAAAAAAAAGTCATCATAAAATTTTTTAAAAAAGGTTTGGGGGGTTTTCCCCCTTTTTTTAAAAGAAGAAGAAAATATTTAAAAAGGTCAGTAAAAAATATAAAGGGAAATTTTAAAATATCGTAGCCCCGAAAAAAATAGCCTAACACGTAATAACAAAACTAAATTTTTGCCCAAAAAAATATTTAAACCCAAAAAAAAACCCCCCCCGGGGGGGCCCCCTATTTTTTTTTTTGGGCAAATAAAAATTTCTTTTCAATGAAAACCAAAATTTTTCCCCCCCCCCATATTTGGGGGTTTGCACTTTAATTAAAACCCCTCACACCCCAAAATAAAACCTGGGGTTTTTTAAATGTACTTTTTCCCTACTATTAGTGACCAAATTATCATTTTGGGATTTTTTCAACCGACTTAAATTTCCATGATGTGCTTCCTACTTTATGTGAAAACCGACAATTACAGTATACACCTTTTCCAAATTTCGAATAATGAAGAGCCGTTAATGATAAGAAAATTATCGGAACAAATGAAGTGTATGAATTAAAACCACACAGAATGATTATTCACGAAGCAAAATAAATTAAATAAAAACAACAAACACACAACCATTCCATTATTCTAGATATTTTTACACCATTATATAGATATAATTTGCAAACATATTTGTAATGATGCTGGATAGCCTCTAAAACTTGAGAAAGTTAGTTTCCATTCCGTATTTAATTTCTTTAAAATAAATAAATAATAAAAGCAAAACCTACCTTTCTGTCAGTTACACGAAGAAGAATTTAAATCATAACAATATCAAATGATTTCTATTATAAACAATAACAGATTGGTATTTTGTATATTCTTTTATCTTGAATGTGCATTCCTAAACTGCGTCTTCAACCGTTGCATTGCTTATGTCAAATGCAAGTTGTAATGTTACGTAAAATGATAATCCAAATAGAGTAACAATAATTATCACATTCAAAGGGAAATAAACGCAAGGGATTGTCATAATGTATTCTGTTATGTTGTTCAAACAAAAACATAGATATCAATAACTTTTCAATTAATTTATTCACAAACATTCAATAGTGACAATAGATATTATGATGAGTTAAAAAATTAAGCAAACATGGAATGGAAACAGATTACAGCGTTTCACGGTATTGGCATAAAAATACAAAATATGAATAGGACATCAATATAGATGTATGTTTGTAATCTGATATACAAGCACATATGACAATGGAGACATGATGACTTTTAGTCGCTCATTAGATGATATGGTCTACATACGAGACAATATTTAGTTACCAGGCCCGGCTTTCTCTAAGTAAAACGTTCTGAAATTGAGGAAAATATTAAATTAAGATTGTCTCATTCTTACTCAACTGAAAAAAATCATGTAACTTTGTTATCAAAACTTGAGATTTTTTCAACGGAGACTTTGTTTTTCTTAAGTCATACGCGGCTATAATAAATGAGCATAATTGGTTTTAATTATTTCAAGTCTGTGAATGTCGGTGGTGCATTATGGGCCTAAAATGTATTATTTTTTTTTTTTTTTTTCATAGAATAATTATTTACAAATGTGTGCACATTGAATGAATGCATTATAATTAATCCATTCAGTAGACAGTGAGATTAATTAGACAATTTCTCAGTGAAATTATCAAAATACAATTTCACATTATACGAACTCTTTTTAAATGTGGATGAACCTAATCTAACAAGAATAACTTTAAAGTTCTTAAGAAAAACACTGCTTTTAATTTAAATATGCATGATTGCTAACGAGAAGCAAATTCATTTTTGCACACACTATTTTTAAAAGAAAATGCAACCAACTTCGCAAAATAGATAGTTTCAGTATACACACGGATACGTTATGATTTGATGATGTCACAAAGCATAGTACATAAATTCACCGCAAATGAATGAGTCAACATCGCTACCCCACTAACATGACTATTTTTTGTTTTTGCATGAATGAAAAGAAAGACAGAATCCGTAAAGAAAGCCCAACACGGCAAAACTAAAAATATTAAACGCTGGTCCAATCTGTCTCTATTTTATTGTGCCTGTTCAAAGCAAATAAAACCTCAACTTCAGAAATAAATAAATAAAAATGTTCTGCTTTATTTAAGAAATCAATAGTTATTTTCAGGAAAAATGGACATTTTTAAGCAAATCGCAGAACAGACTAAGTTTCTTTTTTTTCCAAACAAGGAGAGTATATGTTGATCGATCTATTACACTTACCAAACATAAAGGCAATATTTGAGAATTACCATTTAGTTTCACTGACACTTAACTGAGACTGCCAAATCTTTGTGTAACAACTTGAGATTAGTCTAATAGACTTTTAGTGAATGCCAAATCTTTGTGTAACAACTTGAGATTAGTCTAATAGACTTTTAGTGAAAGCCAATGAATTATATCTCATATTACATCTGATACACTATTCACCTGTCCGACAGTTTAACCGCCGTGTATAAACGGAAGTACAAAACACTTTGGCATAGAATGTGAGAAGAACACTTTCTGGTTTTTTAATTATTTAATAAAGCAATATTTTTATTGAGAATCGACATGTGTTAAAAATAAACAGAATAAAAGCGAAACACGTGTTGTTTGTTTGAAATGTTGTCAAAGGGGTGTTTTAACATTTCATGCTAAACTAAATACGATCAACCTATGCAACCTTTTACTATCAATATATATTATTTCATTGTAAATCAGATCAAATTACATAGTCAAGAAAAAGACTTTGAATTCAGTCATTCACTCTGTCATGTTATAAATAAAATGTTTAATAGTTTATACATTTTTGACTTATTAAAACTATTTCGTCGAAATTGTGGCAATTTCTTTAGCTTTTAATGGAGAAAGGCTACACGTGTTCGCTTTATACTGTGTATTTGACTTGTGTTTATATGCATTTATACAACAATAACCAGGTTCATAGGCCGGGAGCTCGTAGAAATTCCCTTTTATGCAACCAAACTCACTATGCACCTAATCTAAATAGCACAGTCATGAAAAATTCACGTTAGCAATGCACATTAACAGTGTGTGCCTAGAAAGCCAAAATATCAAAGAAGTTATATAGAAGCATAATATATAACATCTCATAAATATGGATTTATCTAGCTTTATTCAAATCATGATTTATGATTTAGCGCTGCTTTGTTTTTCGCATAATGTGTTTATGCCTGAAAGCAATGAAAGAAATTTTATTTACAAGTTGGTTTACAGGATTATATCATTGATCGCATACTATGTTAGACATTTTTACATAAAACTCAAAGAATCAAAGGTAACAATAAAAATATTACAACGTCATTAACCTTACTTTATTTCACGAGACTAAAATATTTTATTACCATGTCAAACGGTGTGTATGCAATAAAAAGGGTTTAATTACGATGGTGTTGAAAGGGGAAATAAAAGAAGTGATATCAAAGCTTCCCTGCTTACTAATTATATTAACATAAAATCTTGACTAATTAAATGCAATACCTGATCTAATATTTTCGAGGAAAGTAAAACGTGCCCTAATATCTGTAAAATTACATCAACATTTGTATTACGTCCTATCTTAATTTCATGATAATACAATGTAATACTTTTGTATTAGCACCTTTAATCTGAATTACAACAGAAAATGCTTTGCATTCATTTTTATTTCTTATAAATTGGAAAGATCAATTGCATTAAACATCATGATCATATAAAAAGATGAAAGTGACGTTCAAAAGTATGGTGATAGGGGAAGATAAATTTACTACGAGTATGATAATTATATTCCTATCTCTAGGAGACATTGTCAGGCAAAGGTACTAACGTACTCGGCTGATTTAATGTCTTCAGATGCTAAACAAATGTATTCGGTCATACTACAACGGTTTATATTTTAAAATAAAAGTTATGACTTCAAAAATAAATGTTTAAAAATACGAGTGTGTACATTGCATTATGTGATTTAAACGACATTTTATCAATAAGCAAAACTGACTATCACATTTGTTTTTATTAAGATATGCGCTTGTTGTCAAGGCTCTGCTTTTCTATACAGAAACAATTCTTGAATTTGCTATACAAAATTTTATCCATATAGGCAATAAAAACAACAAAACAATTAACCACATTAAAATTTTATCATTTAGCTGTCAGTCTGTCACCATGACGGCTTTGATAAGACCTGTCATGTCAGGTGAATTGAAAATATTTTCCTTGTACATAAATAATTTACAAAGGAATCAAGTTCTATAAATGATGCATTTCTCATTTTTTTTACAAATCACAAAATCATATTACATACATAATTCAATCATTTCCAATTAACGATCTTGTGCTTATCAGTAATCAACATATATATCTATGTTGACGAGAAAATCAAATATTTGCACTACAGAATTGTTCATGCACGTATTTGACATAGATGTAACCTTTTACATAAATAATATGTTGATAAACACAGTATTCTACTACAGTACATCATCAAACTAGGCGAGCAAATTCAAGATAACGCATGTAGTATCATTGGTCATGTAGAGCCATGTAAGAAACGTAACGATCTACTCAAGTAGGGAAAAAATCTAAAAAAAATCACGAAATTGAACAGGAATCGAACAAAAGCGAGAAAACAGTATGCGCGGCTTGGGCCACATGACATGCTCAAGAACAGAAAACTGAGCAATACAAGCTGATATAAGCTATAATATGTTAAAAATATTTTGCATTTTAGTACATATTACTAAGTAATATGTCATTGTTTTTAAAATGCCAATACATTTCCTGTTTAACAGAAAAAGATGGTAAGGCCAGCACGATGTTATAAATTATAAAAGAAGATGATTTTTTTATTTGTTTTGTTTGCTTTTATCTTTCCTTTATGAAAGACAAGTAGTTGAGATTGTTGACATCAAATCCCCTTGCCTAAACCGCTGAGGGTTCAAAGCCATTCATGGTCTTCTGACTCTTTCATGTTATAATGTTATAAGCAACCAGCTATCTTACCAATGGTTCTATTTAGGGTCTGTTCTTGCCTGAAATAATGCCCTAAGGGCCAGCTGAGGCTTTCCTCAATAATCAGTAGTATCTTTTGGCCTTCTCGGATGTCATGTCTGATAGCTTCATGGGATACACTCTAATAACTTAAATATTTTATGTGTATGCTCATTATATTAAGTTAGGCAGATACGCATTGCAAGTTTATTTGAAGGAACAATATAACAAATACATGCATCTTATGTTAAAACTACATTGTTATGATATAAACACTTACCCTGCTGAGTACCTTAAACATAATTTTCAATCTGTAATTCAATAATTCAAGGTAGGTTTTGTTTGCCGACATCATGTTAAGGGTTAAATAACCATGTCTCATGTCTTTGGTATTGCACAAGCATTTCAAAACATATTGCATGTGATTTTAAAAGAAAATAAGTTGATGATTTTCACAATATTTTTTAACAAAAGTGAAAGTTATCTTGCATTTCGCGCAGAAAGAACTACATGTGTTCTTTAGAATTTGTTTGAATTTACGGAAACATAATTATATAGCTTTTTTCACAACAAATAATGACCCTAAAAAAAATGATCTCTGCACTGTCACTACCCTTACATCCAAAATCAAATACCCGCTTAAACTCAAATTTAAATCATTTTGAAGGTTTCTATACTCTATTTCAAAAGTATTAATGTACAGGGTGAGAAAAAATTGCAACCTGACCAGGACTCGACTGACCTCGGAATACCTTCCCTTTCTCTACCGACTGAGATATCATGCCGCTTTAGCATATTTTCCCCTATATAGTGAGCAGTTCTGAACCGTGGCATACACCCCTGCTACATTAATGTTCGTCCTCGAATTTCTCAGAGTTTCAGAGCAATGTGAATTTAACTTTGAGTTATATTCAGTCACGGTCACACGTTGGGCCCCAAATGTCACTGTGTGAGCAAAAATGTGCAGCTTGACCGGGACTCTAAATCGGACCCTCGGAATACCGTACCGCGGCTCTACCGACTGAGCTATCAAGCCCCTTACACATCATCCCCCCAAATATTTAACAGCTCTGAACCGTGACGTTATCTAATGGTTTGATAAATGTTCACAAAATATGTGTTTTATTTACTTTAATCCATTCCAACAATCAAATGATGTAGCTTTTTATTTAACTTGAATGAATATAGAAATTATCTTTCCGCATTACAAACAAGATAATCCTATAGAGTTGTATTTAATGTTCAAATATATTTTGAAAGAATTCAACACAGACCAAATTAAAAAAGTAACTTTCTGGTTGATTTATTTATTTATTTTTTATCGTTTATATATGTTTTCTTCTAGTTTTTCGCAGTTTGATTAATGACACAAAGTGCAATATGGTTGTAAGCAAAAATTCAAATATACTGTAAAAAGACATTCCGTGATTTAGTATGAAATTGGTTACTATAAAATTGATATTGCAGGTAAGATACACTTGAAATAACCCTTGGTATATTTTGTACGTCTACAATTATCGTGATCTCCGGTATGTACAAAGTTTAACATATAGGAGGGAAATGTCACACTTTTCTATTTTTACCATAATTGCATTATGAATTAATGTCTCAAATCCCTCTTGAAAATGAAAAAACAAATAAACCCAAAATGATTTTATAGGTATTCTGGATATTTATTTGCATACTAAAGTTAAACGTAATAACAAATATGGAACCTGATAGTTTCAAGGTTTAATGGAATCTTAACTTTATGGTAAAGTTGTTAATTTTTTTTTTGACAAGATCAACAAATGTACTGTTAATTCTTTAGACAACTCTGAAAACAGCTCTTCATTTTGTTAAATTTTAGAGATATTATGAATAAGACTCTCTAAGTGGAAAAATGGTCAAACAAGTGCTTAAATGAGTGGGGTAGGGTATTAACATTTTTAAACATTTTTTTCAAATATTTTGAATAGAAAGAATTTAATTGCTTGTGTAATTTGGTAGCTGAATAATATTGTTTGTTTCTTACTAATGATCAATATGAAAACATTTTTCATAAAGTTAGTATCATAGATGTTTTAAAATTTCCCTATATTTTCCGAAGGAGAGCCCTTGAAATAGCCAAGCTTAAGTTCAGAAAAAAAAATTATTGCTCGTAAACCGTTCTGTTAACTCTCATTAAATTTCGCAGTTGTTTACAAAAATGTTTTTTTTTTAGATTATTTAAAGTTTCCTCATTGTTTTTCTGAAAAAAAAAAGCCCTTAAAATATCTAAGTTTTAGTTCAGAAAAAAATCTATAACACGTAAATTTTGCATACTGGTGTACTTTAAAGTATATAATGGACATGTAATTTTACAATTCCTTAATTTCTTTATCATTTACGTAAAATAAAGTGCACTTTAATGTAATACAGCTTACTCGATACGTCAACAAAACGTTTCTACCAATTACAAAAATAGCAGCAAAAAATTGTTAAATGTAAATTAATGATAGATTCAATATCATAATTAAGCGATTTCAAGTAATATCAAAGAACTGTACGTATTGAAATAGACTTAATTAGGAAAGACAAGCACAAGTTTTGAATGAGCTGTACAAAAAAGACTTTAAAAGCAACAAAAACACAAAGCTTTAGTAAATATTTTAAATTGCAAATAAGTTAAATACTTTTCATAAGCGATATCTTAGATAAGTATCGGGCTACATAATTAATTTTATTTGTGGTTAGTAACATATGAAAATTTCAAGGGATAAGACCTAATGTTGCTGGTGCTTTATGCAGTCTCTGACTATGTCGGTCATTAAGCCCTACATTCTTCAGGATGTTTTTTTCAGCTATGTGGATTTCTTCAAATGTTTGTATAATATATATGACCACATATTATATGTGACTGACAAAGCAAGAAAAATTTCTGCTTAATTTGACAAGTTTGATTCCCGTGTGATTTCTGTGGAGCGGATAGTCTGTGCTTTAGGTTAGCTTTAATAACTAAATCGGTACACTATTTACTTCTCCCATAATCATTTTTAGTACGAAGTTTTAGTTTTTTTAATATTCTTTTGTAAGCTTTAAATATATATCAGATAAAATTCTTTCTGCACAAAATATATACTCAAATTTATCAACGTTCAAACAATATACCACAGTGACTGTAGAATTGGCTCGCGCATGAACGCACATAAACAAGAAAGTTTAATTGCACATTCCGTTAACTGAAATTTTTAATGTAAGATTTCATTGGAATAGGAAGTGAATAGCAAAACGGTTTGTTAAAAGTAGTTTAGATATATTATCAAATCAAGTTAAATTTTAAAGGGTTTCAATGTATTATATGTAAGTACTATATCATTTTTCGTTTTATAAATTTTGTAAAATTCATATTATGTTATGAACGCTGTATTTTTAAATTTATAAAACATCGAACATGTAACTTTATATTAGATTTAGCGTACTTGTTTGTGATTCAATAATGATTGGTTCTCAATTATCGCCTGTCGATTAAACTTGAATTATTTCTTATACCTTTGTTTGAGTGTGCATTTCAGTAAACTATGGAAGTTTAGTTGTTGTTATACCCTTAAATGTGTAGTCATTTTGTTCAAGATACAAATATATTTTAGACGTTGCATTGCTTTTTAGTTTTTAACAAAATTGCCATTGTATTAATATATATATTGATGATTACATCGTAAATATAGTGCAAGTTTTATGGTCTTGTTAAGACTAGTGTAACGTTCAATAACGTCAACGTCTTTTCGTTATTTAAAGATGAACAATTTGTAAGCAAGAGCGATGAGGTATTGAAAAATTAATCGCATTCTCTCGGCCATTTCCGTCAATCTCAAGGGAAGGACCTCGAAACAATAGTAAGAATACACACAATAAATACGATATTTCGGTCTTACCTAACTAAGAAAACTAACTATTAAAATAAAGAAGATCAATTTAATGCTGGGAGTTATACACTTATTATATCAAGAAAAGTCCGCCTAAATTAAGTAAATCTAATTCATTAAAAATAGAACAATGTTTATCAATGTATATTTAACAATGTATATTCCTTTTATAATGGTTATACAGTCGAAAGTATAAAAATGTCTACATGTTGTATATTTATTCAGGTTTGGGTTTATAATTGCACATCAGTGGGCATTCTTAAATTATGATTGTCAGACATTTTTCATAATCATAATTTTACTGAAATATGCTTCATTTTCCTTTGGATGACAAATATATACATTCTTTATACATTATCAAAGATTACACATTGAATTTCTATTTTTGTTTGTATCGAAAACTACGTAGTTTGTTACGTAGTTTTAATGTATAAAACCCGAGGCGTTCCGATTGTTGAAAAGTCCTTCCTTTTAAAAACCTGACACTATTGGAAGCATTTTTAATTCTATAACTATATAAAAGTTGTTTTGTAAAATCGTCTTCTATGCTCGTTATCTATTGCTTAACGAAACTGCTTGTTTGAATCTCATATCGTCCATCATGTTTTTGTTAAGGTTTCGATTGATCCAGTTAAACCTTTGTTACATCAGCAACATGATTTTAATTAAGTATGTCACGCATTATTTTTATTTCTTAACTTAAAGGATACGTTATATAACAGAAATACTGTTGTAAAAATACGACACTAGTATGTACTGATAATCTACCAAATAATACAGATATACATGTAATAGAATAATGACATAAAGTTATCATCTAAACAATGTTTGCCTGGATGTGTAATAATCCTTTATAAATTTTACTTATAACACAATTAGTTATTTACCTGGTAGTCGCTGTCGATTGTAAATGTTAACGTGAGGAAAGTTATAAATTGTTTAGATTAAGCAGACAGCTTTCATCTTTCATTAGGCACAAATGGCAACTGATTCGTCAAAAGCAACTAATATGAAGCAACGGTTAATTGTTACTGCAATTGATATAGGGACAAAATTCAGCGGCTGGGCATATTCTACACTTAATGAACCTGGGAAGGTTCATGCAAATCAGGCATGGTTTGCTGGCGATGGATCCCTTGCGTCTCTAAAGACGTCATCTTATCTTCTCTTTTCACCGGAAAAAGAGTTCAAACATTTTGGATACGAAGCAGAAACAGAGTTTGTACGCCTAGCTGGGGAAAATGAGCACCATGGCTGGTATTATTTCCGAAGATTCAAAATGGCTCTGTTAAATGACCGGGAAAAATTTTTTTGAAAACCATGCCCAACTTTTTATCTTATCTTTGAAAAAAGAACACTTTAAAATTTTTATCACTAGTTTTAAGACATATTAAAAAAAAAGAAAAAAAAAATATAATATCTAAAACCACCCCCTATGAAAATTTAAAAATTAATTTTTTTTTTCCCGTAGGAAAAAAAAAATCACTACATAACGAGAAATTTTTTTAAAGTACCTTTTAAAATTTTCGGGATAAAAATTTAATGCCTTTTCCATTGCGTCCAACATTTTTAAAGTTTTATAAAAGTCCCCGCCAAGCCCGGGTTTCCGCGGGTAAAGGGTTTTCCGGGGGAAAAAACCATTTTTTAAAGGGGAAAAAATTTTGAAATTTCTTTGGGAAAAGAACATAAACAAAAAACGGAAAAGCAGTAAAAAAAATTTGAATTTTTCCGAAATATTAAATTTTTTACCCGGATTTTGGGGTTAAATTTTGGCAAATTTTCCTAATGTTAAGGGCCCGCAAAAAGTATCCAGACGCGGGCCCATTTTCCCAAATTGAAACAACAAACAAAAAAATTTGATATATATTTTGACAAAAAATAAAAAAAAAAAAACCTTTGACAATTTTAGCCCCCAGTCGGTATAAGGGTTTAAGGTCGAATCCATTTGGGCCCCTAATCCCTTGGGTTTGGGCCGTTTCATCGTTTTTTTTAATTTTTTTAAATTTTTAAAACGCCAACTGTTTTACGGAATGTCAGGGGTTTTTGCAAAGGGTGAAAATTTTATGCTGAAAAAATTGAAAAAGATAAAAACAAAAATTTTTTTCCACTATTTTAAGTTTAAAAGACCCCAAATATGTTTAAATTTATTTGTTTGCGCGACAAATAAAGAACAATATGCTCACGACGGAAAATTTTTTTCATTCCCCTTACAAAGGGAAAACTTTATTTTATAACACCCAACGTTTTTTTTAAAATTTTAAGGGCACATTTAAATTTTACATTGGGAAGGGAAGAAATTTTTGAAAAAATTAAAGATTTTTAAAAAATTTTTTAATAGAATTAAAACAAAAAAACAATTTAATTAACAACTGAACACGGGGTAAGCCAAAAATACAGAGGGCAGGGAAAACTACCCCCATCGCGTAACTTTTTTTTTTTTGGTTTTTTTTAAAAAAAAAAACTTTTGAGAAATAAAAAGCATTTCTGGGCATAAGGGGGCCTTTATCCAAAAGAAAAAAAAATAAACAAAGGAAAAACATTTTTTTTTTTACAAAAACAAAAATTTTAAAAATCGTTTAAAATTTACAATCGAGGACCATATCAGGAAGAAAAATTTGGCCCAGAAAATTAGTGGTTTTTTGCGAAGCTAAAAAGTTTCTGAAGGAAATTTTTACGCAACGGTGGGAACCCCAAGATTTGGCCCATTTTAATAGACACTGAGGGGACCTTTTTAACTTTTCCAGCATTTGGAGATAGGGCAAAAAGGGTTTAGGAGAACACCCTGTCGGGGGTATTTTCCTTTACTTTGAAAAAACTTTATTTTTTGGGGGTTTAAAAGTCGCGCCCTTAAAAACATTGGGGAAATGTCAATTTTTTTTGTCATAGCCAAAATTAAAAATAAACTTTCATCATGAATTTGGGGCAATGTTTTGGGAATTTTAGTACCAAAATAAAAAAAAACCAACTAAATGTGACTTACATCATACGGGTTTCCTGGCCATTACGGAGGTTTTTGGGCTTTGCAGTGGGAATTTTCATAAATTTTTTGGAAATTTAATTTTAAATTTATCTGTGCCGGGCTTTTAAAAATCAAATTAAAATTAAAAAACCTTTTTTTTTCCACCATGGGTTGGGAAAACCCACGGTACACTTTCCGGGTATATACAAATTATGAAGGGGTAAATAGCCGGGAACCGAGGATTTTTTTCCAACCTGCTTGGGGGTATAATTAAAAAAACCAAATATGTAAATTGACTAATTAGTTTTTAAGGCATTTTTCCAACGCTTTGGGATCGGCAGGGTTTTAAAACATGGCTTTGGGTAAAATTTCAGGTTGGGTTTCCCCAAAATAAGGAGCTGGTTTGCATTCTACTTGAACCCCGAAGCGGCGTCAGTTTGGTTTGTCAGGGAAAATAAAACAGAAAAGGATTGAAACGTTGCATGAAATGAATGCCTTTTGGCATTTCAGCTTGTTGGGGACCCGTTAATTGATTGGGTTATTTTAGGGAGGTAAAATATGGGGTATTTATAGGATATTAGTTATCAATTGATAGAAAAATTTATCCACAGATTTGCAATTTACCCGTTAAATTATGATTTTGATTTAGGAAGGTAAATATTGGTATTATAGATATATTTATCATTGATAGAAGAAATGTTATGCACAGAATTTTGCAATGGAAATATTCTAGTATTGATTGTAAACCGACTATCAGCACATTCTTTTTGCACTTTAATCAAATTTTAATCATTAAATCAAGAACAAAAAAGTCATATTAAATTATTTCCAGGAGGCCCCACTGCTGACATCACTGTTCACGAAAAAAGACCAACCAGCAATACATATTGCTTGAGATACATGAACCAATTAGGTGGCCATGGGGAGGGATTAGGAAGTTGACAAAAACTTTTATTGAATTGTTTAATTAATTTTTGGGTGCGTCTGAATGGGGGGGAAGATACAAAAGGGAAATGAGTTGAGGAAGGGATTTACTTTTAACTTGTACCAGAGATTTCGAAGCAAAAGAAGCGAAATATACAATTAACATTTCATCAAAAGCAGATGATTCCCAAAAAGTACCTTCAAAGCCCTTAAAGGAACAACTACGGAGCGAAATAGAGATAAGATCAATTTCGGGAAATTTGAACATTTATTTTGACGGGTTAATATAGACATGGCAGAAGGACAAAAGTTGAAGATTGATTAACATCGATTATCAAGGAAATGTTTTGAGGAAACCGGGTTCAAAAGATCATTTTATAATGTGGAGAAGCTTATTGTCAAAGCAAGGGGATGAAAAAACGGTCAGCAAAAAAAATTCTTGTTTGGCGGTTTCTCTGAAAGCCTTTACGTACAAGAGAGCTTTAAAAAAGCAAAATTTCCCTGACAAGCAATATTTATTTTCGTACCCGCCTGAATGTGGATACCTTGCTGTTTTAAAAGGGGGCTGTTCTTTTTTGGGCAAAATTTCAATCAGTAGTTACCCGTGCACGTAAATTTTCACGATAATACATACGGTTTTAACCATTTCTGTTTCCTTTTTGATCTTACAAAAGCATCCCGAGGAAAAGAAGGTATTGAAAATCAAAGTTATGTCTTGTTCGGAACACTTTGCATGGATTCAATAATTGGAAAGCAGTTGAGGTTTCGGAGAAGAGATAAAAGATGGACTTGAGGTATCAAGAAATCGGAAAAGCCCAGTAAAACGATTTTCAAGATCCCGCGCTATGATGTGCATTTTTCAAATCAAATAAACGGGAACCCGATTTTCAACCAAACAATGAAGGGATGTGAACTTATTGGAGAAATTAGGGAGTTCCGTTGGGATTTGTACATTAAAAAGCTGATGACAATTTAGAGCCTGTTGGGATGAAACCTTCATTTTTGGAGGCCACAAAATAGTTGAAGGGTTCAAAACCAAACATAAGATTTGCGTGGAGATATACTTGAAACTTAATAATTGACCTTTAATTTACTTCAAACCCCACTATGAAAAGGTTGGGTGGAACATTACTAATTACAGTGTTTTTGGGTTAATTCAAACAAAAACATTTTTACTAGTTTAGCATCCCTTTGAGTTTTTGTAAACAATTGAAATGCCCAATTTAATAATTGTAAACCGAATTCCTACTAAATTTTTGGGTAAAAAGATTTTTGGGTTAAAAAATGTTTTGCACAAAAATTTTTGCAAATCTACGAAAAAAGTTTGAACAATTTTTATATACAAAAAGTTATAAAACTGTTCCCCAAATGAACAAGAAAATTTTTGCTTTTTACAAAATTTCCCAAGGGGGGGGTTCGTTTTTTTACGGTTTTTTTTTTTTAAACCCCAATTTTAATTTTTTTCCCCAAAAAAATTTTAATACAGATGGGGCAAAAAAAATTTTCCCATAAATGGGTTTTGAAAAAAACGGTTTTTAAAATTTAATTTTAAAACCCTTTTTTTTGGTTTGCTTTTTGTAGGATAAGCTTTGTTTTCCCCTACCAATTAAAAAGGGCGAAATTTTGAAACCTAACAAAATGATTGTCATTTTCAATAACGTTGAAAAAAAGGAAATTTTACCATTTTGCATTTTTTGGCTAAAAGGGAACTAATACTATTTTGGGTCGTAAATTTTGCAGAATTTATTTTTGGAGGGAAAAGAATTTTTTTAAAGAAAAATGTTTTTACCCTTTTGAAACGTTTTGTTTTTTTGGGGATTCTTTTTTTAAAAACGGGGTTATATAATCTTTCCCCAAAATGTTTATAAATTCCCCAAGAAGTTTTAGCATATTATACCGTCAGTTTTATTTTTGAAAAAAATTTTAAATTAAATTTTGTAATTTAAAAGTTTAAATTTTATATTAAATTTAATGATAAAACAGGGTTTTTGGTATTTTAAAGACATTTCTTTCCCTTACATTCTTTTAAAATGTTGATTATAAAGTTTTGGGGATTTAAAAAACTTTTTTAAAACTTATTAACCCCTTTTTTAAACGTAACTAGCAGGGACCTTTACCACTAATAGAAAAAACGGTTAAACTTTCCCCTTACACTTTTGAATAAAAAGTTACTGATTTTCCCAGGTATAAAATTTTTATAAAAATTTTTTGGTTTTTAAAATTTAAGTTTTTTTAAAATTCTTTTAAAAACTTTGTAGTCATTTTTTTACCCATATTTTTAAAAAAAAAAATTTTCCTATTTTCCCCATTTTTTAAAACTTTTTCCAAATTTTTTTTTTAAAATTTTAAGGGGTTAACAATGTAAAAAGAAGCATTTGTCAAGTAAATTTTCGGTTTGGGCTTTTTTAGCCCAAATTTCAGTTTGAGTTTTAAAAATTTGTGCCACCTTTTATGTGATTTACCCCTTCGGGGATCAGAAGTTCAATTAACCAGCATCTCAAAATAATTTTTAGGGCCTTTTGGGAAAAAAATTAAACATCTTTTAAAAGTTTCTCAAAGGGTTTAAATTTAAAATAATTATTGAATTTTTAAGGGCATTTTGGGCATATAAGAAACCCTTTTTAGTTTGGGAATTTATCAAAAATTCCCATTTGAGACATTTTTGAAAAAATTTTAGTTTTTTTTTTTAAAGTAATTTTTTTTTAAAAGAAGAATTAAGTTAAAAAATTTAATAATTTCATTTTTCTTAAATTATTAAATTTTTTAAATTTCCCTTAAAATTTTAAAAACCGGGGCATACTTTCAACGAAAATTTAAATCATTCAAAAAACTAAAACCATTTTAAAAAGACTTTTTGGGTGTTTTTTAAATAAAAACAAAAAAAACGGGTACCCCTTGGGAAAGGGCCCAACACGGAAAAACTGAAAATTTTTGGCAGGCCGTTCTTTTTGGATTCCATTGTCTTTTTTATTAGCCCTTTTTAGGGCATTTTAGTGGGAAAAACCACTACTTCAGAAATAAATAAAAATGTTTTGCTTTATTAAAGAAATCAAAGACGTAATATTGATATTCTACAGAATTATTTGCTGGAAAAATAAATATTCTAAAGCGAATGGCAGAACAGACGAAGTTTCTTTTTTCCAAACGAGGACAGTATATATTGGTCGGTAACACTAACCAAATATAAAGGAACGTTTATATATCTTTGAGAAGAATCATTTAGCTTCACTGAAACTGCCAAATCCTTGTGTCAATATATCTGAAAAGAATGTCACGGTTCAAAACAGTTCACTATTTAGGGGAGAAAATGTGAAAGCGGCCGGATAGCTCAGTCGGTACAGCCGTGATACGTTTTTCCCAGAGTTCCGTGTTCGAGTCCCGGTCATGCTTCACACTTTTCTCATCCTGTGATATTTGGCGCTCAACGGTGGACTGTGACTGAATATATCTCAGAGTTTAATTCACATTGTTCTGTAACCCGAGAACGAATTTAAATTTAAATAGAGCAGGGGAGTATGTCACGGTTCAGGACAGTTCACTATTTTGGGGGAGAAGTTGGTAAGCGACCGGATAGCTCAGTCGGAAGAGCTGCGACACGGTTTTCGGAGGGTCCCGGGCTAAAATCCAGGTCAAGCTGCACATTTATCTCACCATGTGCCACATTCTTAAATCGTAACTTGAAATTTGGCTAAGAGTATTTTAGTGAAAGCCAAACTGAGAAAAATCTCAGATTTCAGCTGACAATTTGACTTTGAGAACGTCACTGAAAGCTGGGCCATGACATTGTTATTAATTATGTTTTATCAAAATCAGCAAAGAATGAGGAAATGTTGTTTTAGTCTAAGTTTTGTATTAAGCACGCTGTTAGCGATCTTGTCATTTTTTATGGTACTTCTTATAGATAATATCTATAGATTTAAATTCAAATTTGCTAAGCAGTTGATGAAAGCTAGTAGTCTTAAATGTCCGCCCGTGTCACAATATAAAATTGTTCCTGTATAAAACTAAGTGCGTTGTTAGAGGGCCATGGAAATTGCTTAAATTATTTTGTCTCTGAACAGTTGAAATAGTTAATCACTTGTTTTCATGAATATGAAAATATTTCTTTATCTATTTGTTTAAAAATACTTTAAGCAATGCAATATGTGGTAAACAAACAAAACCTATACCTACTACCAAAAGGAAATCTATTCCTTGCTGTATTGTGTCAAAAATAGAGATGTTTTTCACGGACATATTATTAGACAAAAGTAGCTCAGTCGCTGAGTTCCGACGAAAAAGATGTGTGTTCGAGCCCAATTGTTATGTTGTGCCTATTTTGATTTACATTGCAATGCCTTTTTACTTTTTTCCGCTTTAATATACTTGGAAATCTTTATATGTGTGGCAGTTATAACTGCACCGACATGGCAAATGAAGCTGTACTGCTATAACATGTTTGAAATGATTCTGTATCGATTAATGTGTGAGAGTTATACTCATTATTAAAAGAAAATAAAAGTAAAGATAAAAGAATGAATAAAAAAGATCTAGCCAATAAGAAAATAATACAAGTTGTTTCAAGAGGTGATTGGACACGCAAATCATTAACATGCCAAGATGCCTTTTCCGGCCACTTTGCAGTTTAATTAAATGGCTGCTTAGTGAATTATTATTTATTGATTATCGTGCAGCTTCGCCTTGCATGAAACGTAAAAATAATATACCGGTGTTATGTTTGTTTCAATTAATGCTTAATGCAAAAGCATTAAACTAAATATTTTAGTACATGCAATAATTCCACAGCTAAAACATGAGTCTGATATCTGCACCATCAAAAAATATAAACACCTGGCAAGTTGAAAATTAAGATCACTGTTTGTCTGATTTCTTTAAAAAGAATCCTAAAACAATATCACTATCTGACGAAATACAAACGCTACTGGCAACTGGTTATTAAAATAGTAAAAACTACATAATATTTTTACATTCTTTACGCTGAATTAAACTACTCGCTGTTTAAAAGGTTAAATCATCTTATTTCTCTTGTAACTATATTTGATTATTGAATATTCATAGAACATGCTTGCGTTAGAGGTATTTGATAAAAAACGAGGTTATTAAAAGATTGAATATCTGTAAATGTTGACCCCGGATGTAATCTAATGAGAAAAAAAAGTACTAGAGCACGATTTGGCGGATTGTTTTGTATTTCAGTAATTCCATACAAAACAATACATCGTTGTAAGGGAAAAGCTTAATATATGCTGACAGAGGTATCTGTTGGCCGACATCATTTTAAGGGTTAAATAACCATGTTTCATGTCTTTGGTATTGCACAAACATTTCAAAACATATTGCATGTGATTTTAAAAGAAAACAAGTTAATGTTTTTTACAATATTTTTTAACAAAAGTGAAAGGTATCTTCCATTTCGCGCAGAAAAAAATACATGTGTTCATTAGAATGTGTTTGAATTTACGGAAACATATATAGCTTTTTTCACAACAAAGGAAAAATGTCCAGAAGCAAAAAAAAAAGATTTCTGCACTGTCACTACCGTTACATTCAAAATAAATACCCACTTAAACTCAAATTTAATTATTCTGAAGGTTTTTATACTCTATTTCAAAAGTATTAATGTACAGAGTGAGAATAAAGTGCAACCTGACCAGGACTCGACTGACCTCGGAATACCTTCCCTTTCTCTACCGACTGAGATATCCGGCCGCTTACGCATCTTCTCCCATAAATAGTGAGCAGTTCTGACCCCTGCTATATTAATGTTCGTCCTCGAATTTCTCACAGTTACAGAGCAATTCGAATTTAACTCTGAGCTATATTCAGTCACGGCCCCACGTTGGGCCCCAAATGTCATTGGGTGCGAAAAATGTGCAGCCTGACCGGGACTCGAAATCGGGACCCTCGGAATACCGTACCGCGGCTCTACCGACTGAGCTACACAGCCGCTTATACATCATCCCCCCTTAATATTGAACAGATTTGAACCGTGACGTTATCTAATGGTTTGATAAATGTTCACAAAATATGTGTTTTATTCAATTTAATCCATTCCAACAATCAAATGATGTTGTAGCTTTTCATTTAACTTGAATGTATATAGAAATTATCTTTGCGCAATACAAAAAAGATTATCCTATGAGTTTTATTCAATGTTCAAATATATTTTGAATGTATTCAACACAGACCAAATTAAAAAAAGTTTCTTTCTGGTTGATTTATTCATTATTTTTTATCGTTTATTTAATTATTTTCGTCTTTTTTTCGCCGTTTGATTAATGACACAGCGTGCAATATGGTTGTTAGCAAAGATTCAAATATTGTGTAATGACATTCCGTGATTTAGTATGAAATTGCTTAACTATAAAATGAAATTACAGGCCAGATTCAATTGAAATAACCATTGGTGTATTTTGTAGTACTTAGTACTTCAACCTTTTTTGATACGTCTACAATCATCGTGAGCTTCGGCATGTACAAGGTTTAACCTATAAAGGGAAATGTCACATTTTCCTATTTTTATCATAATTGTATTATGTATTATGTCTCAAGTCCCTCTTGAAAATGCAAAAAAATATAAATAAATAAAAAAAAAAAAAAAAAATAATAACAATAATTCTATAGTTATTCTGGATATTTATTTATTTGCATACTAAATCTTAGCTTAATAATAAATATGGAACCTGATATTTTCAAGGTTTAATGGAATTTTTACGGTAAAGTTTTTATTTTTGAAAAGATCAACAAATGTACTGTTAACGTTTTAGACAACTCTGAAAGCAGCTCTTAATTTTGTTAAATTTCATAGATATTATGAATAAGACTCTCAAAGTAGAAAAATGGTTAAACAAGTGAGTGGGTGGGGGTACATTTTTAAGCATATTTCATAATTTTGTATAGAAACAATAAAATTGCTTGTTTGATTTGCTAGCTTAATATTATTTTTTTGTTTCTTACCAATTATCAATCTGAAAACATTTTTCATAAAGTTTGTATAATAGATTGTTTAAAGGGAGACACAGGCAAAATTTTCATTTCTTAGTTTTTAATTTTTCATTCATTATTCTGTAAATGCCTTTAAAATGAATACTTTAGACAGTCAAAGGAACAAAACTTTTCTCCATATAAAGAATAAAATGGTGGTTTCCTAACTTGACCCGCGTGGGTCAAGTTAGAGCGCTAGCATTTCAAAATGGTTGTCAAAGTGAACTCTGGAAAACTCTTGAAACGTTAAAGAACATGTCAAATGCATGACTTAGGCTTGTTTCAATCATATAATATACACAATATCTGTTATTGTAACTTCAGGGATTTGTTCAAGTCACCTGACTTGTTTTAAACTATTTGGTGATTCTACTGGCGTCTAAATTTTGTTCAACATATATAGATATATTTACGCTTCAAACCCAAAATATATAGAATTTAAACAGAAATTCAAGCTGAAACTTCCAGAAAAGTCATTTTAGCGTGATTTGAGTACATACGATCATTTTAATATTTTTGTCATTATTTTGCCTGAATATCCCTTTAAGGTTTCCGAAGAAGAGCCCTTGAAATAGCCAAGCTTCAGTTCAGAAAAAAATCAAAACTCGGAAACTGTTTGGTAAATACTGATTTAATTTCGGAGGTGTACTTTAAAGCATCTACAAAGTTGAACTTTAGATTATTTAAAGTTTTGCCATTTTATTTTCTGGAAAAAAGAGACCTTAAAATGGCTAAGCTTTAGTACAGAAAAAAATCCAAAACTCGTAAATCGTAAGATAAATGTTGATTAAATTTTGCATACAGGTGTACTTTAAAGCAAATAATGGACATGTAATGTCAATTTTACAATTTCATTTGGTGCCTGTTACGACGGTTTAACCATAATTTCTTCATCATTTACGTAAAATAAAGTGCACTTTTATGTAAAACAGCTTACTCGATACGTCAACGAAACTTTTTTTACCTATTACAAAAATGTTAAATCTAAAATAATGATAGATTTAATATCATAATTATGCAATTAAAGTTATATCAAAGAACTGTGCATATCGAAATAAACTTAATTAGAAAAGACAAGCACAAGTTTTGAATGTGTTGTACAAAAAATAGAAAAGCAAAAAAAAACAAAAAAAAAAAAACACAAAGCTCTAGTAAATATTTAAATTGCAAATAAGTTAAAAACTTTTCAAAGTATCGGGCTACATAATTATTTTTATTTGTGGTTAGTAACATATGACTACTCGTATTTCAAGGGATAGGACCGAATGTTGCTGGTGCTTTATGTAGTCTCTGACTATAGCGGTCATTTAGCCCTACATTATTCAGGTTTTTTTTTCTAAAAATAAACAGCTATGTGGATTTTCTGCTTAAATTTCTGCTTAATTTCCCGTGTGATTTCTGCAGACGGATAGTCTGTGCTTAAGGTTACCTTAAATCACTAAATCGGTACAATAATTACTTCTCCGGTAATCATTATTAGTACAATATTTTAGTTTTTAAATAATATTCTTTTGTAAGTTTTAAATATATAATATCAGATTAAATTCTTTCTGCAAAAAATTAATTATTTATTATTATTAAATTTATAACAGGAGCATCACCTTTTAAACTTGCCACGTTCAATCAATATGCCATTGTAGAATTGGCTCGCGCATGAGCGCAGATAAACTAGGAAGTGTAATTGCACATTCCTTAACTGAAATTTTTAATGTAAGATTTCATTGTAATAGGAAGTGAAAAGCAAAACTGTTTGTTAAACTTAGTTTAGATATATTACCTGATCAAGTTAGATTTTAAAGTGTATCCATGTAAGTACTATATCATATTTTCGTTTTATGTAAAATTCATATTATGTTATGAACGCTGTATTTTTAAAATTTATAAAACATCAAACATGTATGTATTTGATTTAGCGTACTTGTATGTGATTCAATACTGATTCGTTTTCAATTATCGCCTGCCGATTTAACCGGAATTATTTCTTATATCTTTGTTTGAGTGTGTATTTCAGTAAATGAGCAAATTTTTCTATGGAAGTTTAGTTGTTGTTATGCCCTTAAATGTGTAGTCATTTTGTTCAAAATAGAACTATATTTTAGACGTTGCACAGCTGTTTTACTGTTTAAGTAATTAAAAAAAATGCTATTCTATTAATATGTATATTGATGATTACACCGTAAATATAGTGCACGTTAAATGGTCTTATCAAGACTAGTGTAACGTTCATTGACGTCCTTTCGTTATTTAAAGATGGACAATTTGTAAGCCAGAGCGATGACGTATTGAAGAATTAATCGCATTTTCTCGGACCTTTCCGTCAATGTCAAGGGAAGGACCTCGAAACAATAGTAAGAATACACAAAATAAATACGGTATTTCGGTCTAACCTACACTAAGAAACTTACCATGACAACAGAGAGCAATTTAATGCTGGTAGTTATATACTTATTATATCTTTCATAATGGTTGTACAATCGAAAGTATAAAATGTCTGCATGTTGATATTTATTCAGGTTTGGTTATAATTGCACATCAGTGGGCATTCTTAAAATATGATTGTCAGTCATTTTTCATTATCATAATTTTACTGAGTAGTGGAGGACAGCACTCTAGACGAGTTTTTTCCTTCTTTGTCTATATAAAGCAGCCATCTTGGATTTTGATTTTGGGAGCAGTCAATTTTCGAGAGGATAGGTTTGTTTGGAGAGGTCATTTAACTCATTTTTATGATAAGTCATACTTTGCTTAACAAATTACTGAATGTTCAATCCTATAGCTTTTTAAAATCTCTTACCACTATAGTATATGATATGTAAAGCAATGACGTTATAGTAGTAATAAAAGACAACAAACTAATAAATTATTCACATTTTATTATCATAACATTGACATTTTGATAACATTAATGATACAATAACTCTTCAACAGCCATATGGAAAAGACGCACAACCATCTCTCACTCTCTTATGTATAAAAATACGTCTTTGAGTCAACAAAGCTCTGCATAGTTTTAACAATCCTACACTGTTTTGTTTGGGTCAGTGTTAAAAGTTTAGCTTGATCACGGTCTTTACATATTTTATGGTACATGCAATCTGTTACCGTTACAATTTCATTTGACAAGCGATGGTCAGTTAACATCCTACACACATAGTTTAATTTAAACCTTAAATCGAATATTATTTTACCTGTCTGAAGTAAGTGTTAACATCTTGGCTCCTTGCTATTAAATGAAGAAAACTGAGATTTTCCGATAATTATTTGAAGTGCACGAACCTAATAGAGAACAACAGACATGTGTTTCGTAACTTTGTGTTTGTAAACATTTGCTCAATTATACTTTTTACAAGTATCTGTGTATATATTATTGTCAATTCTATTGTTTTATATTAAGTAAATGATTAATTAACGTTTTGCGGAACAAAATGAATAAATGTTCATTAATAATCATATTATTTGTGAAAAACATAAAAAATATCGTCCTTCCCGTGTTTCAATATGAGTGATATGACACAATAGTGGCACTTACGAACGGTAACACCGGGTTTTGTCGGATTGAGAGATGGCATAATCTGGTTTATCTTTACTAGTATTAAAAATATTATTTCATGAAATACAGTTGAACTTTGTGACATATTGAGATTAATGAATCCATTTCGCCTAATAGATTCAAAGCTCAAATCTACGGTCATATAGCCGAAACTTCACAACTTCAAGACTGAAACCATCCCTTAATTGGGACTCCGTTTGCAGTGGATGCAACACAGATTCATTCTCATGACGGGGACAGGAAAGATTTAAACGTTACGGGTTGCATTTCGTAACATATCACCCTCGCCCTAGAAAATTACTCACACTGCATACAGCAAGACAAGCTCTCATATATAACACTAAGCGGACAACCCTACGTATTAAATCGATATTGAAAAAAATATTATTTTCTTGTCTCATCACAGAATTATATTTTAAACGTACGTTACCTGTTTGTTTATGGTGTGACCAGTAAGAAAACGTCCCCGCAAATGATGCGTTTATAATCAACCAGGTATTATTAATAATAATTTTGACAGGTAGCCAATGAGAATACAGTATTTCTACAACGCTCGCGTGTAAAAAATATTAATTTTATCATAACGTTGTACATTAATTTACTTTCCATATTTTATGTTATATATTGCTTAATTAAAAAATATTTTGCTGTTCTTATTTACCTCAAAATAATCAAACACGCTTAATTAATCGAATTGCACATTTATATAAGATATTATTAACATAATATTTGAGATGGGTTTAACTCACATAGTATTTGATTTTGCCGGACGCCGGTAAAATCAATATCCAATTAATGTCAGTCGCGATAGATGTTAACTGTCTGCTGGCTATTCAATGAATGAAAAAAAATGTAATTTTTCCGATATTAATAAAAGAAGGAAAAAACTCGTCTAGAGTGCTGTTCTCCATTACTTTACTGAATAAGGCTTCATTTTCCTTTGGATGACAAATATATACATTCGTTATACATTATCAAAGATTACACATTGAATTTCTATTTTTGTTTGTATCCAAAACTGTGTAGTAGAACTGCATTTGATCCGTATTATGTCCGAGGTTTTTAATGTGTAAAACACGAGGTGTCCGATAGTTGAAATTTCCTTCCTTTTAAAAACCTGACACTTTTGGAAGCAATTTTTATTCTATAAATGTATGTATCAAATTATACAGATATACATGTAATAGAATAATGACGTAAAGTTATCATCTAAACAATTTTTGCCTGGATGTGTAATAATCTTTTTTATTTTTATAAGGTAGAAACAAACCCATAGGCTTGCAAATGTAGAATTTTCATTATAACCAAATTAGTTATCTACCTGATAGTCGCTGTCGATTGTAAATGTTAACGTGAGGAAAGTAATAAATTGTTTAGATTAAGCAGATAGCTTTTATCTTTCACCAGGCACAAATGGCAACTGGTTCATCAAAGGCAACTTATGTGAAGCAACGGTTAATTGTTACTGCAATTGATATAGGGACAACATTCAGCGGCTGGGCATATTCTACACTAAATGAACCTGAGAAGGTTTATGCAAATCAGGCATGGTTTGCTGGCGATGGATCCCTTGCGTCTCTAAAGACGTCATCTTGTCTTCTCTTTTCACCGGAAAAAGAGTTCAAATACTTTGGTTATGAAGCAGAAACAGAGTTTGTACGCCTAGTTGGAGACAGTGAGCAGCATGGCTGGTATTATTTCCGAAGATTCAAAATGGCATTGTTTCACGACCAGGTAAGACGTTTTCAAAACTTTAAAATTTTAACGTAAACATTTTAAGTGATTTTTGTTCATATAGATCTGTGTTCATATTATAAACAATATTGTACATAATAAGACGATCTCAACAAGCATTCATATGATTTATTTAATTACAAATTTTGCTTTATAGACACAGTAAACTTTAACTAAACTTTACATAACAAATGGATAAACCGTTTTTTCTTTTTGGATTAACAGTAGTTTTTGACCATACCTAATAAGTATGCATTAAAAAACAAAAACAATGGAATATAAATTATATATTTAGGAGCATTGAAGTTGAGCAAATTCCTGATGTTTAAATCTGCGCAAACTTTGAAATTCCTATTGCTTAAAAACATAAAGAAAGGAAACTATATAACTCTAAGTCTGGAATATATTAAGGATAAACTACTTATGCGGAACTTTTCTTCTAACAGAAATTGAATCGATATACTACAATCGAGGACATATCAGGAAGAAAAATGCCAGCACTAGTGGTCTTTGCTAATGCTATAAAGTTTCTTAAGGACAACTTTACGGCAACAATTCGGAATAGGGTACCTAGTTTTAAGAACACTGATGTGACTTATGTTCTAACTGTTCCTGCTATTTGGAATGATATGGCGAAAAGATTTATGCGAGAAGCAGCAGTTGAGGTATTTCTTACTTTCTTTGGAGGAATACGATCGTTTGCCGCGTTGAAACGTCTTGTCATTGCATCGCTCTAATTCTGTATCTTATTTTTATTTGCTCTAATGGGATTCTGGCCGTTAGTGCTGGATTTGGTAAGGTCTGTGTTCAGTAAACGTCATCTTTCCTTGAACATCTATGCTATATTTAATGAGTTTTACATTACCATCGCCTTCGCTAAGTTGATTCTTGAGGGCGTTTAAGAATCACGGCAAAATTCAAAAAAAAAAAAGTTGCAGGCTCGTTCGTGGACGGAACTGGTTACTGCAATATGATCATCAACGCCCGCCCTAGCATCCGCTTATTATAACATAATTCAACAGTTTCAGGCGTTTACATTTTTGGACTATCTTTAAAGATTTCGCGTTAACTTTAATGAAATAATTTAATTGTGTTGCCAATATACATATAATAATATACATTCATTGCATATGTAAGTTATTGTACTCGACAATGTTTTGAAAACGTGGTACTGTTTTGCAATTCAGGCTGGGATTCCAAATAATCAGCTGGTAATTGCACTCGAGCCTGAGGCAGCGTCAGTCTGGTGTCAGGGATTAAAAACAGAAATTCAACAATGCGACGAAAGGAAGGCCTTTGGAATTTCAGCTGTTGGCACACGCTATATGATTGTTGATTTAGGAGGTAAAATAACCTTAAATTGATTTAGGTGGTAGAATATAATACTTATAAAGAAAGGAAAATACTTTTTGAAAACTAATACAAGGATATATTGTGCAATAAGAGTAAATATTTCACCATTATATCGGCATCATTTTCCCCCGATGTCTCCCATTTTCTTCCCGATATTTCCTGTATGTATGAGTACACAATGCGGATGATACGTGACAAAGATCGGACATTGGGCTCAATCGCTAGGATAAAGTACTAAAATAGACTGAGGTAAAACTTAGTTACATTTAATGGTAAATCTATATCTAAAAAATTGCAGAATCCGTGTATATATACATATATGGTCCTGTTATTGTTTACTTTGTAGCAGTTGAAAAATGTTTTTTTTTTCTTTTGAGTACAAAAGGCGAACAGGCACATGCTATACAGTGCTATCCAGTAGTAGTATCTTTATTTTATTTTCATCTCATCATTGCATATACATGATAAAGCATACATATATCTTTTAAAACAAAATAAATAAATGCAATGCCATTCCATATGGAATTTTAAGAGATGGTCGTGAGAAATTGCATTTAAATCGAACAGTTTATCTATACTAAGCATGGAGTTAAAATAATATACAAGAAAGACATAAAACAATTATTTCTAGTAAAACGTATATCAACATAAAATAAAAAGCACGAATATCAACATCGGATCACATGCATTTTAAAGGTTTCTGACATATAATAAAAAAATATAAGGTAATAAAAAGATGTGTGAAACATTCCACATACACTGTTATATTTTATTTAAGTTTAAAACGACGTCTATCTATAAATATTTGTACAGGTTTTGGCACAATATCTTATTTCTTTGATCTTTATTGGAAAACAAGTAAGTATGTTTATTAGAATCTTGCATTTCACAGAACAAACTATCATGCTCAATTGCTCTACAGTACAAATCTACTCTTAAATCATCATAAACCTTACAATTGAACAAAACATGTAATTCATTTTCAACTGAGTTATCGTTACAAAAAGGACAGATTCTATCTTCTATGCTCAGACCCTCATAACGGCCGGTCTCAATACGAATCGGCGAAACTCCTAATCTACATTTACAAAATGCTGACCGATGAGAAGGCGGCAATATCATTTTACAGTACTGTTCGCTTTTATACTCAGACTTAATCGTATTATATAATCGTAACTTATTACGGCCTTGCCCAGACGGCCCAGTGTCATTGTATAAGCTAGTTTGCCGTTCAGTAATAAAATTATTGAAGGACACAGACTCAGTAATTTGTACAAACGTTCTAGCAATGGGATTGTGTAAAGATAAATATACATTCAAATTATTCTTAATTAAAAATGATTTTATATGGAAAAACCAGTTCTTACATGTACAATTAGCTTATTATATGCCAAGAGTGCAATACGTTTTGTAAATTTAGACTCTTCCATATTTGCTAACTTTGACCAATACAAAACAGTAAATTTCCATTGACGGACTATCGGTGGCTTCCATCATTTCATCAGCAAGCCCAACATTTGGTGTGTACTTGCCAACACCAAGAACGAATCGCTGTGCCCTGTTATAAATCGCGTCAATACATAAATATGCACGATGTCCTCATAAAGGATCATTGTATAGCACTTATAACAGGCCAAACTATTGTATCATATAGTTTCGTGAAAACATTGTATGGAAGACTACCTAAACTTTTAGATTTTGCAATAAGTACACCTAATGCCCGACTTGCACTCTGTGCCACAGTCTTAACAGTAACTAAGAGATCCAAATGTTCATGAAAAGCAACACCCAAATAGATACGAGTATATCTATCAACATATGCTAATTTACTGGAACCGCATTTGAATTTGTACGTTGCGCGAACTACGGAATTTGGTCTAAAATGGACAATATTGCTTTTGTTGGCATTAACTTGTATGTCATTTGTACAACACCAATTACTTGAGGCAGATAATACTAACTGAAGGTCATCTGCGGATTCAGCCAGCAATACAACGTCATCAGCATACAACATTATACAGACTTTTTTATCATCGATCTGTACTTCAATCCCAAACGATTTGCAATAAATTGAGAAATCGTTTATGATGAAATTAAAAAAACAGAGGAGACAATATACAGCCTTGCCTTAAGCCACAGTCTACATCAATCCAGTCTGTTTTATATGAATTTACCCTTACACAAGCAGAAACAGAATTGTAAAGGGACTTAATAGCTGTTAACATTTTACTTCTAATACACAATTCAGCCAGTCTGTCCCATATAATATTTCTATTTATAGTATCATACGCTTTCCTAAAATCGATAAAAGTAGATTTACGAGATTTTTTTCTGGTATCGAGAATGGTATGTAAAGACATGATATGATCAGTCGTGCTTCTGTTTTTTCTAAAACCATTTTGCTCGTCTGTAATGATATCATTAGCTTCTGTTTATTTGGTGAGTCTACTATTTAAAATTTGACAATACAGTTTATACATAGATGACGCCAGAGAAAAACCTCTATACGTCAAAGGGTCTCTTTTATCAGTTGTAGACGATTTATGAATAGGGTTAATTATACATTTAGACCATAATGAAGGAACAATACCTTTACCAAAACAAATATTAAACAATGCACGAAGAAAAGAAATAGAAACATCGTTATTTAACACTTCAACGGGAATACTATATATACCACATGCCTTGCCTTTATTAGCAGATAATAAAGATGTGCGTACTTCTAGCAGTGATACCAATATTGTCAATATTATCAACAGATATTAAAATACGTGTTTAGCAACGAGCTAAAATCATTTTTCCATCTATTGAGAACAATATCAACATCATTTGATATAGACCCGTCTGGAATAACTACTTCCATTGGAATGGGATTATTGGTTTTAACATTAACACCTATTTCACCAAAAGATTTCCAAAATTTCACAGGGTCAATATTACATTCATCTACTAGCTGCGTTTGTAAAGAATACCAATGTAAGCGCTTAGCTCGTTGTACGCGGTCAAATATTTTTCTTTTGTTTATATAAACAGTTTTAAAAGACCTCTTCTCACTTACATCAGTGCATGATAACCATGTTTTTTTCTGCAATACAAACATTATTCCATAAATCAGTAAGTTTATCGGACCACAATGGTTTACCAGGACGGCGTCTTTTGTTGCTAGACCCGTAGTGTATATTTTTATTTGGTAGCTTACTATACATAATATGAGTGACAATTCTACACCAGTCATCGTATACCACGTCAATCTCCGATTGTGTCCGGAAACCAGTTTCAAGTTTGTTTAGAAATAGTCTCGTTCACAATAATAATCTAGTATTAAATCCTTAGGCACATTTTTAACGTCAAATTTTGTGAAAGATTGATTATTAGAGTCATTACCTGAACTTTCGTTAAAATCGCATTATAATAAAATGTCCCATGACAGAAGCGAATGATCAGGCATTGTACTCGAAGCTATAGCTGAAATAATACCAGTCTTGTTAATAAGATCAGTCACTGAATTACATTAAACTTAGCAAAATCTGCTAAATTATCATGGCATACAAAGCAGTAATCTACTTCATCCATGAATACCTTTACACCTCTTTAAATTTGCTTAATTGGCGATTTACAAAGATTTTATACATTTACGAGATAGTTTTTTTTACATCAGTTGAGTTAATTGCCTGCAATCTTTTTAAAGCATTATTGTTTAAGGTCAGTTAAAGAAAATATATGATGTTTATTCATATTTCCATAATAAACGGAAGTGCACAATATTTTAAAAAAAATGTTCGCAGAAGTGTCTTTGTAAATTAAAAACTGTATGCACCTTTAGCAAGAATAAAAGACTGGCAATTTGACAAAGATAAAAATAAATATGTGTGCAAGATTATAGTTGTTTATTTTCCAAAAATCTTGCTGGTTGCCAGGGGAACGTTTCCTTTTGATGGTGTACTGAACATTTTTGCAGTGGTTAAAGTTGAT